>NC_135235.1:128951907-129251907 GCF_051348905.1 Ranitomeya variabilis | reverse complement strand
TTCTAAGTGCGTTTTTGGGGTTCAAAAGATTTCCTTTTTGGGATATATTTTTTCCCCCTCTTCCATCGAGATGGATCTTGTCAAGGTTCAGGCTATTTGTGATTGGACGCAACCCTCTTCTCTTAAGAGTCTTCAGAAATTTTTGGGCTTTGCTAACTTTTATCGTCGATTTATTGCTGGTTTTTCTGATGTTGTTAAACCATTGACTGATTTGACTAAGAAGGGTGCTGATGTTGCTGATTGGTCCCCTGCTGCTGTGGAGGCCTTTCGGGAGCTTAAGCGCCGCTTTTCTTCCGCCCCTGTGTTGCGTCAGCCTGATGTTGCTCTTCCTTTTCAGGTTGAGGTCGACGCTTCTGAAATCGGAGCTGGGGCGGTTTTGTCGCAGAGAAGTTCCGATTGCTCCGTGATGAGACCTTGTGCTTTTTTCTCGCGTAAATTTTCGCCCGCCGAGCGGAATTATGATGTTGGGAATCGGGAGCTTTTGGCCATGAAGTGGGCTTTTGAGGAGTGGCGTCATTGGCTTGAGGGGGCTAGACATCAGGTGGTGGTATTGACTGACCACAAAAATCTAATTTATCTTGAGTCCGCCAGACGCCTGAATCCTAGACAGGCGCGCTGGTCGTTGTTTTTCTCTCGGTTTAATTTTGTGGTGTCCTACCTGCCGGGTTCTAAGAATGTTAAGGCGGATGCCCTTTCTAGGAGTTTTGAGCCTGACTCCCCTGGTAATTCTGAACCTACAGGTATCCTTAAGGATGGAGTGATATTGTCTGCCGTTTCTCCAGACCTGCGGCGGGCCTTGCAGGAGTTTCAGGCGGATAGACCTGATCGTTGCCCACCTGGTAGACTGTTTGTTCCTGATGATTGGACCAGTAAAGTCATTTCTGAGGTTCATTCTTCTGCGTTGGCAGGTCATCCTGGAATCTTTGGTACCAGGGATTTGGTGGCAAGGTCCTTCTGGTGGCCTTCCCTGTCTCGAGATGTGCGAGGCTTTGTGCAGTCTTGTGACGTTTGTGCTCGGGCCAAGCCTTGTTGTTCTCGGGCTAGTGGATTGTTGTTGCCCTTGCCTATTCCGAAGAGGCCCTGGACGCACATCTCGATGGATTTTATTTCGGATCTTCCTGTTTCTCAGAAGATGTCTGTCATCTGGGTGGTGTGTGATCGTTTCTCTAAGATGGTCCATTTGGTTCCCCTGCCTAAGTTGCCTTCTTCTTCCGAGTTGGTTCCTCTGTTTTTTCAAAATGTGGTCCGTTTGCATGGTATTCCGGAGAATATCGTTTCTGACAGAGGTACCCAATTCGTGTCTAGATTTTGGCGAGCATTCTGTGCTAGGATGGGCATAGATTTGTCTTTCTCGTCTGCTTTCCATCCTCAGACTAATGGCCAGACCGAGCGGACGAATCAGACCTTGGAGACATATTTGAGGTGTTTTGTGTCTGCAGATCAGGATGATTGGGTTGCTTTTTTGCCTTTAGCGGAGTTTGCCCTCAATAATCGGGCCAGCTCTGCCACCTTGGTGTCTCCCTTTTTCTGTAATTCGGGGTTTCATCCTCGATTTTCTTCTGGTCAGGTGGAATCTTCGGATTGTCCTGGAGTGGATGCTGTGGTGGAGAGGTTGCATCAGATTTGGGGGCAGGTAGTGGACAATTTGAAGTTGTCCCAGGAGAAGACTCAGCTTTTTGCCAACCGCCGGCGTCGGGTTGGTCCTCGGCTTTGTGTTGGGGACTTGGTGTGGTTGTCTTCTCGTTTTGTCCCTATGAGGGTTTCTTCTCCCAAGTTTAAGCCTCGGTTCATCGGCCCGTACAAGATATTGGAGATTCTTAACCCTGTGTCTTTCCGTTTGGACCTCCCTGCATCTTTTTCTATTCATAATGTTTTTCATCGGTCATTACTGCGCAGGTATGAGGTACCGGTTGTGCCTTCCGTTGAGCCTCCTGCTCCGGTGTTGGTTGAGGGCGAGTTGGAGTACGTTGTGGAGAAAATCTTGGACTCCCGTGTTTCCAGACGGAAACTCCAGTATCTGGTCAAATGGAAGGGATACGGTCAGGAGGATAATTCTTGGGTGACTGCCTCTGATGTTCATGCCTCCGATTTGGTCCGTGCCTTTCATAGGGCTCATCCTGATCGCCCTGGTGGTTCTGGTGAGGGTTCGGTGCCCCCTCCTTGAGGGGGGGGTACTGTTGTGAAATTGGATTTTGGGCTCCCCCGGTGGCCACTGGTGGAATTGATCTGGTGTGCATCATCCTCTCTGTTCACCTGTTTCCATCAGGATGTGGGAGTCGCTATTTAGCCTTGCTCCTCTGTCACTTCCATGCCGGTCAACATTGTAATCAGAAGCCTTTCTGTGCATGTTCCTGCTGCTAGACAACTCCCAGCTAAGTTGGACTTTTGTCCTTGTTTGTTTTTGCATTTTGTTCCAGTTCACAGCTGTAGTTTCGTTTCTGTGTCTGGAAAGCTCTTGTGATCTGAAATTGCCACTCTGATGTTATGAGTTAATACTAGAGTCTTAAAGTAATTTCAGGATGGTGTTTTGATAGGGTTCTCAGCTGACCATGAAAGTGCCCTTTCTGTCTTCCTGCTATCTAGTAAGCGGACCTCAATTTTGCTAAACCTATTTTCATACTACGTTTGTCATTTCATCTAAATCACCGCCAATATTTGTGGGGGCCTCTGTCTGCCTTTCGGGGAAATTTCTCTAGAGGTGAGCCAGGACTATATTTTCCTCTGCTAGGATTAGTTAGTCCTCCGGCCGGCGCTGGGCGTCTAGGGATAAAACGCAGGCTACGCTACCCGGCTACTGTTAGTTGTGCGGCAGGTTTAGTTCATGGTCAGTTTAGTTTCCATCCTTCCAAGAGCTAGTTCTTATGTTTGCTGGGCTATGTTCTCTTGCCATTGAGAACCATAACAGATGGTCAGCGGGGATGACGCCATAATCAGCGTCACCATCCCGCTGCTTTGTCTGCTGAAAAAATCATTGCTCAGCATGAAGTCTGAGGCGCATCGATTGTCACAGGAGATGGGGGAAGAAGAGTTGACTGAGAGCCAGAACACCAGCCAGTCTGTTTCTCAGAGTGTAACTGAGGAGGGGGAGGAGGAAGATGAGGATGAAGAGGAGGAGACTGTGGGCGAGACTGAAGACGGTACCCATTCCCTCTTCTCAGTTCAGCGTGTTTGGGCTGAGGAGGAGGAGTTGGAGGAGGAGGAGGAGGAGGAAATGGAGAGTCGGCCTGTTGCGGAGGGGGAATTCTTACGTGTTGGGACTCTGGCGCACATGGCTGACTTCATGTTAGGCTGCCTTTCCCGTGACCCTCGCGTGAGAAAAATATTTTCCACCAGCGATTACTGGGTGTTCACCCTCTTGGACCCCCGGTACAAGCACAACTTTTCCACTCTAATTCCTATAGAGGAAAGGAGTATGAGACTGCATCAATACCAACTGGCCCTGGTGCACAAGCTGAAAATAGCCTTCCCATCTGACACCGCTAGCGGCAGAGGACGTGGTTCTGAGGGCCAACAAGCGAGGGAGAGGAGGGGAGCAGGCAGCTTGTCAAGCGCTGGCAGAGGATCAATCTCCAAGGCCTTTGCCAGTTTTATGTCACCCATGCAAGAGTATGCCACCAATCCACAGTCTAGACAGAGTAGAGGCGAGATTTACAGAAAGATGGTGAAGGACTACCTAGGTGACCATACCAACGTCCTGCATGATCACTCTGCTCCATACAACTACTGGGTTTCAAAGCTGGACACGTGGCCAGAACTGGCACTGTACGCCTTGGAGGTGCTGGCTTGCCCTGCCGCTAGCGTGTTGTCAGAGCGGGTCTTCAGTGCAGCTGGTGGCATCATCACCGATAAGCGTACACGCCTGTCAACTGACAGCGCTGACAGGCTGACGCTTATCAAGATGAATAAAGCATGGATTTCTACAGATTTCCACTCGCCACCGTGTTAAAGCAGCTCAAACTGAAGTCTGTCATGTCACCGTGCCACTCTCCGTGCTGACGCTGCTGACGCCTCCACATGCTGGGTCTTCGCTACCTCCAAACTATGTAATTGTGCCACTCTGTGGCCTCAATGTGTAAGGAATGATGCTGCTGCCGCCTCCTCAAGGGTCCGTCACCGTGCCACTCTCCGTGCTGACGCCTCCACATGCTGGGTCTTCGCTACCTCCAAACTATGTAATTGTGCCACTCTGTGGCCTCAATGTGTAAGGATTAAGGAATGATGCTGCTGCCGCCTCCTCAAGGGTCCGTCACCGTGCCACTCTCCGTGCTGACGCCTCCACATGCTGGGTCTTCGCTACCTCCAAACTATGTAATTGTGCCACTCTGTGGCCTCAATGTGTAAGGAATGATGCTGCTGCCGCCTCCTCAAGGGTCCGTCACTGTGCCGCTCTCCGGCCTGATGCTGCCTCCGCATGCCGTGCCCATAGCTGCCATGCTGTGTCAGGCTCAATTTCGGTGTGTTTCACCTGCTACCTCATCAAAGTGGGTCACTCTGTCACCACAAAGCTGTTGGCCATAATTTGGCGTAATGGTGCATTTGGGCAGCCTCAGAGGCAACTATGCATGCTGCCCCTGCTGTTTCCTGTCCATTCCAGTGTTGTTTCCATCATTTTCTGAGCTTCCCAGGTTTTTAGGCGACCTTCCCTGTGCAGAGCTTTGGTCCCGCTGAAAAATGTTCGAGTCTCCCATTGACTACAATGGGGTTCGTTATTCGAAACGAACACTCGAACATCGGGAGATGTTCGACTCGAACAACGAGCACCCGAACATTTTAGTGTTCGCTCATCACTAAAATCTATAATACTTCTTCATCTCTTTGGACCTATAAGTCATTATGTTCATTCTTTTTCTTTATTCCTTTTCTTCATTCTTTTTAGTACGTCCCCTTTTTTACTCGTTTTTAATTGATACAAAAAATAAGCACATTAGTGTCGTTATTATATGCACACATCATGTGTCTGTTATCACGGATGGCCTGGAGACAGCGATAAACTGCATAATGAAAAACCTGGCAGAACTAGGGTAGGTTCTGTGGTTTCTGCGCAGGGGGTCTCCCATGCTGAGTAATTGTGTCACTGATGGCTCAGTCCTCCACAGCACACTCCCCTTCCCCCCTTTACAAGTCAGTCATGTGACCGTGATGTCATTCTTTCAGGCAGCAGCCCCATGCAGCCACATAGACAGCATTGCCATTAGCATGTAACTTCCTGCCCAGCTCAGTGTCTGTATGTAACACCCAGCAATACACAGAACACATACAGGCTGACTGCTGCAAAAACGAGAGCAGACGGTGTGGACATGGGACCTGGACGCACATGGACTGCTGGTAGGATCATCTATACACTTTCTATTCAGCCTCATCTGCGCCAACTCAAGTGGTGACAATAGTTTCATCCATGAAGACGAGAGATCCTTGGATTATAAGTAACATGAGATGTTCCGATGTCTTCTGCGCGCTCTACGTGGGCCAATATAGCCCTATGAGTGAGCATTCTTCATGGCGGACCATCTGGTACTTTATTGCAGGGAGTATCTTACTGACTTGTACCTGGGCTGACTCTGAGCAATGGGACACTCCTGAATATCTGGATATTTCAGAAGGAGAAGCTATGAGGATGGATTCCACAATTGCAGACCGTAACAATGGACATCCCATGTATGAAGACCAATTCCCGGAGGATTCCTTTATAGAGCAGAGTACCGCAGCAATGCCCGGACAATGGGATCAGTCCTCTTTCCAGCCATCCAGTGTGTTCTCCACTGCTGAGCTAGGCACCGTGATGGTGGACTCCTACCGTGGTCCAGGGAACAGCGACGCCAGGAGCAACAAAGAGTTGCCCATTCTTCTGTGGTGGAGTGAGAACCTGTTCCCTCACTTTCCTGGGGACACAGAGCGCATAGACTGTCCCCTCAGTTCCTGCATGGTGACAAAAGATAAGAGAGTAAAACTTCACAAAAGGACTAAATCGATCATCTTCTATGGCACAGACTTCCGAGCATACGAAGCTCCGCTGCCCAGGATGCCGCACCAGACGTGGGCACTGTTCCATGAGGAATCGCCAATGAATAACTATGTTCTGTCACATTTGCCAGGAATCCGTCTCTTTAACTACACTGCCACGTTCAGACGAGAGTCTGATTACCCCCTCACTCTGCAGTGGCTGCCCACAATCGGTTACCTGCAGAACCCAGCAGTGTCTGTAGCTGAAAAAAACAAGTGGCGCGAAAAAGGGTATGCCCCCATACTGTACATGCAGTCCCACTGTGACGTTCCGTCAGACAGGGACCGTTATGTGAAAGAGTTAATGAAGTACATTCAGGTGAGCAATGATCCAGGTGATCCTTATATATCAATGTGTGTCTATCAGATTATTTTACTGTCTCTTGCTACAATCCTAGTTGAAAATAAAACGTACCGTAGGTCCATCAAGTTCAACCTTCCTTGACCGTCCATATCGCTAGATTATTTTCACTCCACAATGTCATTTATTGTGAGAAAAGCTGTCATAGTGTCGGCCATTACTACCTCTTGTGGTCGGCAGTCCACAGTCTGACTGCTCTAACTGTAAAGAAGCCTTTCCTGTATAGATGCCAGAATGGCCTTTCTTACACCCGTAATGAGTGCCCCCTGGTAATTTGTGAGGTCTTTGAAAGGAATAAGTCGTGTATTTGTATTGACCACACATATATTTATACATATAGAGTGCCTTGAAAAAGTATTGATGTCCGTGAACTTTTCCATATTTTCTCACTTTACACCCACAAATTTACAGTAAATGTAATTTATTGGGATTTTATGTGATATACTAACACAAAGTAGAAAGTATTTGTGAAGTGAAAAGGAAATGATACACAAATTGTGATGTGCATTTGTATTCAGCCCCCTGTGTCAATACTTTGTATGACCATTTTTCACTGCAATTAGTGCTGCAATTCTTTTGGGGTATGTTTCTATCAGCCAGAGGTTGAAATGTTTGCCCATTCTTTGCAGAGTAGCTCTGGCACAGTGAGATTGGATGGAGAGTGTCCGTGAACAGCAATTTTCAACTCTTGCCACAGATTCTCCATGGGATTTAGGTCTGAACTTTGAATGGGCTATTCATACACATGAACCATTCAGTTGTAGCTCTGGCAGTATGTATAGGGTCATTGTCCTGCTGGAAGGTGAAACTATGCCCCCGACTCAAGTCTTTTGCAGCCTCTAGCAGGTTTTCCTCTAGGATTGCCCTATATTTGGCACCATCCATCTTCACATCGACCCTGACTAGCTTCCCTATCCTTGCTGAAGAAAATCATCCCTACAGCATGATGCTGCCACCACTATGTTTGATGGTGGGGTTGGTGTTTTCAGGGTGATGTGCAGTGTGCATACATAGCGTTTTACATTTAGCCCAAAATGTTCTACTTTGGTCTCATCTGACCAGATCACCTTCTTCTACATGCTAGCTGCAGACAGAACTTCTTATAGCTTGCTTTAAAATATTCCCGTATTTTTTTCAGATTATAAGACACTTTTTTTCCCTCCAAATTTTGGAGGAAAATCAGGGTGTGTCTTATAATCCGAAGGTAGCTTACTGGGGGGGGGGGGTTGTTGGCAGTGGAGTGGGGTCAAAGGAGGCTGGATCGCTGCTTCAGGAGGCCGGGGGCAGGAGTGAAGCGATGGAGAGGTGCCTGGGCGATCATTAGATGTCATTTAGTTTCCTGTGATGGGCTTCGGGAAAATCATGGCCGGTGGTGGCGCATGCACAGATTGAGATCTCTGGAGATCTCAACATCTGATAGGGCATGCCACAATTTTTTTCTATTATTTTGTACAAAATTAGACAAAAAGACCTCCTCAATATGAATTGGGGGCTTTTAGAGGTCCATGCAGTAAAGTGAGAACCTTATTATGAAACCGTACAAGATGGAGCCATAATAAGGCAGTGTGCATAAGGCCTTAGATGGCGATACACAGCAGCATTTATATGGGCCATTGGCAATCGAATGTTTGAAGGTATTCTCCCATACAAGCATTGAATCGAAACATCATACATATGCAGCCATACAATATTGATCTTTAAACTCTGAATTATTTTTTCTAATATCTAGATTGACTCGTATGGTCAGTGTTTAAAGAACCGCCAATTCTCAAGCAAGAGACTTGAGGACACTTCAACGGCCACCACAGAAGATGGAGAGTTCATGGCGTTTACTGCAAGATACAAGTTTCACTTGGCAATGGAAAATGCTATATGTGCTGATTATATGACAGAGAAGTTATGGCGGCCCATGCACATAGGGGCAATTCCAGTTTACAGGGGATCCCCTTCTGTTAAGGACTGGATGCCCAACAACCATTCCATTATATTAATTGATGACTTTGCAACACCAAAAGAGTTAGCCGAGTTCATCATTTCTTTGGACAAGGATGATGACTTGTACCTCAGATACTTAGAGTACAAGAAGCCTGGTGGGATAGTACACAGGCTGCTGCTGGCCAGTATGGAGAACCGAGAATGGGGAGTGAATGATATGACCGCCCCAAACTACCTCAATGGCTTTGAATGCTTTGTGTGTGATCAGGAGAATGATCGAGCCAAAGCGGAGAAGAAACATAAGAAAACCCAGGGAAAAAGTCCGGCTCCAGTGCCACATATCGCTGGGAATAATCACATGGGATGTCCCATGCCGGTGCCCGGTATAGGAAGTGCAGATGAACTCCCAGAAAATGACAGGTAACTAATGAATGCGAATAGCAGCAAAATATAGGAAGTGATAACTTGTAAGGACTATGTGAGCTCTCTCTAAGGGCAGACGGTCGTAGGTTCTCTCATCCAAGAGAATCAGGTCGATTATGTAAATGACACTCTGATCAAACTGGAAAATGGAAAAAATCGTCTCCATTCTGTCTGTTAACAGAAATCGGACTGCACTCTGATGTCATACGAGTGCAGTCCGATGATTTCCATGCACTCACTGACTTGCATGGTCAAGCGTGATCCGAATATCAGATCAAACTTGGGCATGCAGCGATGTGCACGGCCCCGTAGACTAACATTCCGAGTGCGATATGATGTTTTGTCTGCCCTAAAAATCTGTCAGTAATTGAAGGTGGAGAAGAATAATTTCCTCCAAGAAAAATGGCCAGTTGGCCAATCCCAGTCCAATAACCCCCTTTCCAATGCTCATCTCTAACCAGCGCCAGGAGGGAAAGTGACGTGGGCAATCTCTATCTAGTCTGCTTTTAATGTAGGCATCCTATTGTCTAGAGGGGATACCTTGGCAATTATGACAATAATGTGACTTGTTATGGAGGCAAGACCAAATAGTTAAAAAGTAACTGTTTTTCTGATTTTTATTTCATAAATCAACAGTACACATAAAAATAGTAACATTTGTAATATATCTTATCAGAGGAATTTTTTTTTTCCCCCTACTGAATTAATCGTTCACTCTCAATTCATGGATAAAATCTGTAAAATCTATATTCAGGAGGAGCTGGAGGAAGACACAGGCATTCTGCTGCTAGTTCTCCTGAAACAACAGTTACAGTTCTGCATAGAACTTTATGAGCACCAACTGTCGTCTCCTCTTCCTATTTCATTTCCTATCTAGGAGTGGTAAAGTTTGTTTTTACTGAATACAGATTTTAACTCTGAATTGTGAATTTTGAGAATGGAAGATCAGCCCAGGAGGAGAAAGCAGATTTCTCTATTAACCCCTTCATGACTCCAGCTGTTTTCAGTTTTGCATTTTTGTTTTTCGCTCCCCTCCTTCCCAGAGCCATAACTTTTTTATTTTTCCATCAATATGGCCTTGTGAGGGCTTATTTTTTGTGGGACAAGTTGTTCTTTTGAATGACATCATTGGTTTTAGCATGTCTTGTACTAGAAAACGGGGAAAAAATTCCAAGTGCGGTGAAATTGCAAAAAAAAGTGCAATCCCACACTTGTTTTTTGTTTGGCTTTTTTTGCTAGGTTCACTAAATGCTAAAACTGACCTGCCACTATGAATCTCCAGGTCATTACGAGTTCATAGACACCAAACATGTCTAGGTTATTTTTATATACCGGTAAGTGGTAAAAAAAATTCCAAACTTTGCAGAAAAAATAAATAAATTGTGCCATATTCCGATATCCGTAACGTCTCCATTTTTCGTGATCTGGGTTTGGGTGAGGCTTATTTTTTGCGTACCGAGCTGACGTTTTTAGTGATACCATTTTGGTGCAGATATTATTATTATTATTTATTTATATAGCACCATTAATTCCATAGTGCTGTACAGGAAAAAGGGGTTACATACAGGGTTATAGATATTGTTTACAGTAAAAAGGTTTAAAGTGACAGACTGGTACAGAGGGGAGAGGACCCTGTCCTTGCGGACTTAGATACATTCTTTTGATCGCCCGTTATTGTATTTTAATGCAACGTCGCGGCGACAAAAAAACTTTTTTTTATTGATAGATCGGGCGATTCTGAACACAGCAATGCCAAATATGTGTATATTTGATTTTTTTTTTATTGTTTTATTTTGAATGGGGCAAAAGGGGGTGATTTAAACTTTTATATTTTTTCTATTTTTTTTTTTTTTTTACTTTTGTCAAGCTTCAATAGCCTCCATGGGAGGCTAGAAGCTGGCATAGCCTGATCGGCTCTGCTACATAGGAGCGATGCTCAGATCGCCCCTATGTAGTAGAATTGCTGCATTGCTATGAGTGCCGACCACAGGGTGGCGCTCACAGCAATCCGGCATCAACAACCATAGAGGTCTTCAATAGACCTCTGGTTGTCATGCCAATGCATCGCTGACCCCCGATCAGGTGACGGGGGTCAGCGATGCGCGCATTTCGGGCCTGATGACCGGAAGAGCTAGCTAAATGCCGCTGTCGGCGTTTGACAGCAGCATTTAACTAGTTAATATCGGCGGGTGGACCTATTGCAGGCACATGTCAGCTGTATAAAACAGCTGACATGGCCCGGCTTTGATGCGGGGTCACCGTCGGAGCCCACATCAAAGTGGGGGTTCTGACCTCGGACATACTATCCCGTCCGAGGTCAGAAAGGGGTTAAGATTAGCACCTTGCAGAATTGCGCTTTTCTGCTGCACTTGGAATTTTTTTCTTGCTTTGAAGAAAATCACTTGATAAAATGCTGTCATTCAAAAGCACAACTCGGCCTACAAAGAAGAAGCCCTCACACGGCTACATCATCAGAAAAATAAGGCTACTTTCACACTAGCGTCGGGAAAGACCCGTCGCTGTGCGTCGGGCCGACGTTCCCGACGCTAGCGTGGTCTCCGTCGCACAACGGGGGCAGCGGATGCACTTTTCCCACGCATCCGCTGCCCCATTGTGAGGTGCGGGGAAGTGCGGGGAGGTGGGGGCGGAGTTCCGGCCGCGCATGCGCGGTCGGAAAAAGCGGACCGTCGGGAGCAAAAAACGTTACATGTAACGTTTTTTTCTCCCGACGGTCCGCTACCACACGCCCAAGCATCGCAAAACGGACGCGACGTTTGGCAATGCGTCGCAAATGCGTCGCTAATGTTAGTCTATGACGAAAAAACGTATCCAGCAAGAACTTTTGCTGGATGCGTATTTTCGGCAAAACGACGCATTTGCGACGTATTGCAGTTAACGCTAGTGTGAAAGTAGCCTAAGAAAAACTTATGGCTCTAGGAAGAATGGGAGGAACAAACTAAAGTGGAAAACCATAGTTGCCCAGTCGGGAAGGAGCTAAGGGTAGACGTGCATGAAACATTTGTTGCAGCTGTTTCTCTCTGATATCGTTTCTTAAAATATATGTGTATAATCTATGTAAGTGTTTGAAACATTATGGTGTTGCTCTTTTTGGAAATATCACCTGAGAACAGCACTCTGCTCCTGTATGTGTGTATCCTTGAAAGGTTGTGCAAATATTTGCAGATACACATAAGCGAGAGCGCTGTACCATGTCTTCCCGTCATGCACTAGAAAACACAGCTGTCATTCTCTCGTGAAGGTTGGTCAAGAAAAAATATTCTTTTTCCTTGAGATGAAATCTCCTATGGTTAAAGGGAATCTGTCTGCTGAATTTCACCCCCCAAAACTATTTATACGTGCATGTAGCTCTTTCAAAGAGAAGTCCTGTAATACCTTTACATGGTCAGTCTGTACCTCCATTACTGAGAAATCAGCGTTTGAATTGATATGCAAACAGGCTGAAGGACTACGGTAGATCTGAAGCCTTGGTCACTCCAGCTCTATTCCCCGCCCAGCACCTGCCTCCTCCTTGCTTGAGTGAAAGGCTTTATGCTGTGTGACTTCAGGTAAATGAGCAGTGAGTCAAATAGGAGGATGCGGCGCTGGGCGGGAAATAGAGCTGGAGTGACAGAGGCTTCAGATCTACCATAGCCATTTGAATAACATTTTAAACCCTCATTTCCGTGGAACAAACTGGCCATGTAAAGGTATTGGTGGACTTGTCTTTGAAAGAACTACATTCTCATATAAATACTTTTGGGGGTGAAATTCTGCTGACAGATTCCCTTTAAGGATGTATTCACACTTCTTCTACAGTGGCCATTGCTGTATGGTTGGAAAGTTCCTAGCACATAAGACAAATGTATCTTACGGATCTGAGGAGTATTCTTTTGGCCTCTATTCAGCTGGTATACGTCATAATCTATGAAAAAAAACTTTAGTCGAGCCAGATAGATTAAAAACACTAGATTCTTTATTTTTCAAGCAGCCATTAAAATCCCAGCACAGAAAACCATTATAGAGGCAGGCACAGCATACACATTTGAAGCTGTTAAATGCTGTTACTCATGATACAGGATTAAGACACACACTGCCCGGCGCCCGCACGTAGCTGTGAGGAGAAAAGGAACTTTATTGCCCCCGCAGTGTCCGGTTTCAGTCACGGGGGCGGCGCGGGTTCAGTCGCCGCCTTGAGCATAGAGAGCAGCGTCCGTAACCGCACCCCTGACTGACAGACGGCCATAAGACAGGACCAGTGTCAGGGCCGGGGACGCGGTTACCACGGCCGCTCTGAGAGAGCGGTGACTGAACCCTCGCCGGCAACGCTCCTGTCACTGAAACCAAAAGCTGCCGGGGGGGAATCAAGTTCATTTTCTCCCGGCGACATCCGACTTAGAGTGGGCGCTGGGCAGGATAGTCACGCTATTAACCTATAGATTAGCCCCATATATCTGCATGTTGATAGCGTTTTTTTCTGGTGACAGGTTCTCTTTAAAGAGCATTTCAGGGGATACAGTCCATTTTGAGAAAACTTTGCTTCAAAGGCTGTAGTAGCTATATAATAACCCCTAGAATTACTTACCCTTCCCTCTCAGTCGCTGCCCGTCTCTTTGGATTATCTGCAGCGGTGACATAATTTTGACAGCTCTGCAGCCAATCACTGAGCTCAGTTGCGCTTCCTTTGTAGACAGCAAAAGCTCACTGATTGCCTGCAGTGCTGCCCATGTGATGTCAGCGGTGCAGACAAACAACAGAGATAGGGGCAGTAGCAGAGAGCCGGCTGACATCCGTGGAGGATAAGTAATACTAGTTTGTACTTTTATAGCCTGCAGCCTATGAAACAAGGATTCCTGAAAAGGGACAACTTCTTCAATGTATTTGTGCAGGGCTGCAAGCGACAGTTTAGGTTTCTCAAATTCATCAACACACTGATAAAACGTTAAAAAATAGAAAAACTGCACATTTACCTCCAGAACTGGCACTAAACCATTGATGTCTGCACTTTCAGCCTTCACTGTTCTATAATGGTGGACCTCCGCTGTAATGTTATAGTGAAGGCTGCAGACGATCAGTGGTCGGTGATTGGCTGCAGTGATCATGTGATAGCTAGGATACACAGCACAGAGGAACAGTGCAGCTCTGGGGGGAAATATGCAGTTTTTGTACTTGTTGATCAGAGTGGAGTAACTTCATCATCCAATGCAGCTTTTCCATCATCAATTTATATGCAGGTATTCATTAGTTTTCCCACCATTGTTCATATATTTTTTTGTAGGTCTGGATTTTCTCTTTCCAGCCATCAGTTCTTACTATTGCGCTTTGTTTTATGCATTTTTAATAAAAATCTTATCTTTTGTGTGCTCTTTTTCTTTTTAGCTGGAAGCAGATGTGGCTACAAGATTACTGGCAAAGTTTTGATCAAGGGGAAGCACTTGCTGCCATGATTCTACGAAATGAAACAAGTCAGGATAAATTCTGGGATTTCATGCATGAAATGTATATAAAAAGAAACATGAATCACTGATAGCGATTTTATACATTTGATGAAACTTGATATTTTCTAATACCAAAGGTAAAAGAATTCTTGAAGGACCTTCACCACCGTGACATGTTTGAGTTCTTCCATTGAAGGATGGAAAAGCACCTCATGGTTATTTTTCTATATACCAAAGCATTTTTATTGAGAAATCTTGAACTTTATTTTGAGACTTTTTTTTAAGGTTTTAATTGTTGTTCTCCACATTTAAAGGTTTTGAAAAACTTTATGTCACCAGAATGTGAACATGTGAATTGCCTGAAACCAGTGAAGTCATAATAGGCTAAAATATTTGATGTAAGAAGGGATAAAGGTGAATTTAAAAAATGATGACAGATTGCTAAGGTGACAGTATAGTTGTAGAACATAAAAGAAAATGCACCATGCACACAATTCATGTCAGGAGCAACTCCTGAGGGAAAGGGAGCTCAGACCCCACAACGAAGCGTGCCCAACACCACGGTCTTCAGCGGTTGATGACCTAGGTTCCTTGGCTTCTCTCAGGCTCTTAGGCTATGTTCACACGATGCGGTTTTTGCTGCGGATCCGCAGCGGATTTGCAGCTGCGGATCCGCAGCAGTTTTCCATGCAGGGTACAGTACAATGTTACCCTATGGAAAACAAAATCCGCTGTGCTGACGATCCTTTTTTTCGCAGGCAAATCCACGCGGATTTGCCTGCAGAAAAAAAGAAGTACCATGTCAATTCTTTCTGCGGATTCCGCTGCGGGTTTCCAACAGCACCAATAGGAAACTGCAGTTGGAAACCCGCAGTGGAATCCGCAGTAGAAAAAGGACACAAATCCGCGGAGAAAAGCACCGCGGGTTTTCACTGCGGATTTTCCCAAAAAAGGACCTGAAAAATCCGCAGTGAAAAAAGGATCGTGTGAACAAGCCCTTAGGCCGTAATTTCCTGACTGACACCCAAGTGACGCAGAGAACGTGTAACGGATAAGTTGTCACATTCTGGGACTCAGTTTTGCATCAACTTTGAAGGCCACAATGGCCTCAGCGGTTAGGTCACTGGATGGGACATCTGCTCTTAGCAGAAGACATTGGGGAAGTGGCGCTGGACACATTTCTTTATTTTAGTAAAAAAATACATTTTAGCAGCATATTCCTGCATGTGGCTGGATAATTGGCAGGGACAGATTATAATAGACAGCCAAGACCCTGCTGCAATAGCCAGGAGAAATGGTAACTCTGATCCTGGGCATTTAACACATTATATGTCACAGTTAATGCCAATAATGACATATAGGTCGGTGGAAAATATGGCTCGAATCTGAGGTTTGCTATTGAGTTACGACCCCTGCGTAATACTTTCATTAATGTAGAACATGTCATAAAGGGCTTGTCCAGGTATTTGTAGTTGTTGACCAATCTACAGGATAGGTCATCAGTAGCAGATCAGCTGATTTTTGCTTCAGCAAAGGCCACGTGTAAACTGCAGCTCCATTCAAAGTGTAGTGTTCGCTGACGGTCATTGCCGGCATCTGCGGAGTAGCAAATCTGTTCTTTTGCATAAAAGCTGTACTGCAGCAGCCGGTGACGGCCAGGAGCAGTTGTTACACTTGAAATGGAGCTGTGCTCACCAACCCCTTTGAAGTGTTTCCATCCATCAGCTGAGAGAGCAAAAATCAACTGATCAGTGGGGGCAACAGGTGTCAGACGGTCAGACCCCCCACCAATTTGCTATTGTTGACCTGTCCTGTAGATAGATCATCAAATACCTATACCTGGGCAACCCCTTTAAGCTTGCTTTTATAGAGCCATTCTGCAGCACTTTATACATATTATCATCGCTGTCCCCGATGGGGCTCACAATATAAATTCCCTATCAGTATGTCTTTGGAGTGTGGGAGGAAACCGGAGAACCCGGAGGAAACACACGCAAACACGGGAAGAACATACAAACTCTTTGCAGATGTTGTCCATGGTGGGATTTTAACCCAGGACCCCAGAGGTGCAAAGCAACAATGCTAACCACTGAGCCAGGCTGCTGCAAATACTCTCTCCCATCTTGCATGTCTTACTGAATGTCCATTAGCAAGAAGTAGGGACAGATAACAAACCAAATAAGACCACTCAGAATACACGTGGTTTGCCTGCAGTCACAGGAACACATAACTCTGCATTAGAGCTACAGTACAAAACTAGAGAAGATTTGAAATCAAACTATTACCGAAATTGCTCAATTAATGTTATTGTAGATGCACTGGAGTAATAATGGAGTAAAAAATGTGCAAAGTGTACACCCTGAATGTACATGTGATGAGCGGGGGATGTGCCGTCACGATTTATAGTCACACTAGTGGAGACTTAAAAAGCCAAATGCGTCAGAATTGTTTTGCAAATTGTATCAAAAAAGTGGAGTACATGCGTTATGCCAAATCGACTGTGTGTTTCAGACACAATTAATAACTACTGGACCTACTGTAGATACATTCAAAAAGTATCGAGAAAAAAAGACTCCAAATGTATAAAACCGTGAACCATGTTATGTCTAATAGTTGTGTAAATTGCACCAAATTTATCATACAATATTTGTCAGAATTTGGGGCAGTGCTCTGAATGTTATGACAGTATTAACAGCGCTCGCCCTATCGTGATGGCGCTTCAGAGGAGCAGAGGTGTGCAAACTAGGAGGAAAGGGAAGGATTTTGGAGAAAAATATCCAAATAGCTTTACCTCAAAAGAAAGGAAACTCACTCCAAAGTGCTACTTGTGGGCAGTTACATGAAGACTTAGGCCACGTCACACGGTGAGTATATTACCTCAGCCAAACTGAAGAGTGAAACAATCAGAGGAAAAGAAAAATAGAAACACGTCACCACTTCTGTATTTCTCACCCACTCCTGGTTTTGGCTTATAAGTTCTGATGGACATTACGGACCAAATACTGAACGTGGCCTAACGTGTCTGTCACCACCAAATTGCTAGGTATGTAGGAGACTTATTCCTTTAGGGTAGATTAGAGGGTGACCTGAGGTCACTGGCAGGTCACCTGCGTTGTCCTTGAGTTTTCTCTGCAATGTAAGGACATGCTGCGTTCTTAAAATACGAGCTGCATGTGAGTTTTCTCGGGTGTGCCGCATGCGTCTTTTACTGCATAGTGGAGACAGGATTTCATGAAATCCCCTCCACTATGCTGTAACATCTGGACACTGCGTTTTTTATGCATGCTGCTCAACGCTGCGTCAAAAACTCAGCGTTTCCTGAACGTGGACACATACCCTAAGGGTATGCCGCAAGGAACACGGACATGCTGCGATCTGAAAAGACGCGCAGCATGTCCGGAGTCGCAGGGCCGCCGCGTGCGTGTTTCCACGCATAGTGGACACGGGATTTCAAAAAATCCCCTCCACTATGCTGGAACATCTGGACGCTGCGTGTTTGACGCTGCAGCCCCACGCAGCGTCAAACACGCAGCGTTAACTGACCGTGGACACATACCCTTAGAGGGGCAAAGCCGCTGAGTGAGCTCAGGCAGCGCTCGCATCAACGATATCATTCAAGACATGACTAAGGGTATGTTTCCACGGTAAGTAAACGCTGCTTGTTTGACGCTGCAGCGTCAAACAAGCAGCGTCCAGATGTTCCAGCATAGTGGAGGGGATTTGATGAAATCCCGTCTCCACTATGCGTGGAAACCCGCACGCGGCGGCCCTGCGACTCCGGACATGCTGCGCGTCTTTTCAGATCGCAGCATGTCCGTACACCTTGCGGGGACGCAGCGTCCCCGCAAGGCATATCACAGGGCCCTATGGCGAGGGTTGCGATCATCCCAGATGTGTACTGTACACATCCGGCATGATCGCGTCCCAGAAAGGGGGCGGGGCTGCGGCGATAACGTCGGCCGTACGGAACGTGGAGACATACCCTAAGTGCTCAATATGCAAGTTAAGAAGGAGTCATTTTTATATATGTGTAAGGTCACCAGAATTAATTTAAGGTACTTCACAAACTATTTGGAACTAACTCCATAGGTCAATGGGGTCATCAAATGCTAGCTCAAAAGGGTGCTTCTACTCAATACTGAGCAAAGGGTCTGAATACTGGTGACCATGTGATATTTCTGGTTTTCTTTTTTTATTAAATTTGCAAAAATATCTACGTTTCTGTTTTTTTTTAGTGAAGATGGGGTGCAGAGTGTACATTAATGAGAAAAAAATGAACTTTTTTGAATTTACCAAATGGCTGCAATGAAACAAACAGTGAAAAATGTAAAGGGGTCTGAATACTTTCCGTACCCACTGTACCATGTTACATACCATGAGCCGGCAATCCTTAATATGACATTTTAACGACTTGTGATGGCGTGAAGGTATCGCTTGGTCCATTCTATGTTTATTTGTGAACATGGAGCGTTAGAGAATACGATTGGGGAAGATGGATTTAGCATTTTTTGTATGTGCTGCTATAATGTTAATTGCCGTTTTATAGCCATATTTTCATCATTACCCGGGGCATAAAGAAAATAATTAGTTTACAGAATTCTTTTTAATGTACTACAAGTATGATGTTAATGATTGCATTTTAAAAGGTACTTGGTTGCTTTTATTATAATTTTTTATGATATTTACTAAAAGTCCGCAAAATAGAGAGGAGCATGCAACTAAATAGCGGTAACATGGCAAGTGCAACATTGCTCTGGCAATGAAAAAGCCAGATGTCGGTCTCTGCACAGACCCAGCGCTGCCGCGTTCTTTACTAATCATCACAGCAATTAACGTTTGGTAACAGCTCAGGAAAGTACGTGGCAGCGCTGGGTTAGTGCAAAGAGCAAAATATCGCCATATCTTGCTCTATCATTGCAAGAGCAGCAGCAGGGCCTGCGGGATCCCAGTCTGCATACACGATCCCAGGGTCCTGCACCTCTTCCTCAGTGTTTTGGCTACAGTGATGATGTCACGACAAAAGCGAGCATCACTGCTGTAGCCCATCACTGAGCAGCACAGCCACTGGCCGCAGCGGTAATGAGCACTGTTGACGTGACATGACGTCGCCACTGCAGTCAAAACACAGAAATAGCAGCTGGCGCTGGATGAGGGGAGAGTGAGGGCCTGCTCTTCGTTATTTCAGGTATTTTAGAGAATTTGGAATCCATTTTCCTGAAAGTGGAAAACTCCTTTACGGAGCAATAGTGGGATATCAGGGGACTAGAAGTTATACAAATAGTCTTTAGTGTGAGTAATTCAGTCTAAGGCCATGTTCACACTAGCAGTATTTGGTCAGTATTTTACCTCAGTATTTGTAAGACAAAACCAGGGGTGGCTGATAATCCAGAAGTGGTGACGTGTTTCTATTATACTTTTCCTCTAATTGTTCCTCTCCTGGTTTTGCCTTATAAATACTGAGGTAAAATACTGACCAAACACTGACCGCGTGAATGTGGCCTTATTTTTAGCTGATATCTGAATTGTAACTTTTATGGTAGCAGAAATTATAATACTGGGTTATTACCTATAGAATGCTCTAAAGATGTATCAATGGGTCAATTAAAATTTCTCTTATGATTTGGAACATTAGGTTTATTTTCTGTGTTGCTGGGGAATATTTTGTTAAGACAATTTGTGAACATTTTAAAATATTTTGTGGATTTTTAAGCCCACGCACAATATCAGTATTCCACAGGGAGTTTCCTTTCTAAGGCATAAACCATCAGTGTTCCTTCAATGTCCACCCATCTGTTGCTGTGAAGATCTCCCACTGGACCACATGTCCCATTTATGGCCTGTCTTGGGTGCTGATTGATCCCACAATTCTTTGTGGGATAATGGAAATGTCCTAATTAACGCTGCTGCTAGACACCTTGAGTCCGGGAGTATTTTTCAGCCAGCTGTGTATCTGATCTACGTAGGGCGACAGAGAATGCCATTTCATCTAAGCATTTTAAGACAACAAGTATGGATCTAATGCTACATTATATGAATTGTGTTATAGTTATGTAACACAATCCTATTCTTGGTAATAAAGATAATCTTGCCTCTATTCTGTGCTTTTCAGTTCTGTTCTTAGATACTTGATGTCATCTAGCGTACCTGATGCTGGACTAATACACACTATAGAAATAAAGTATGATGGACTTATTGTGGGAAAAATTATAGAACTATGGAAACATCAGACAAGTGGAACGTCAAAGAACAGAACAGTAAATCCGGCCAGTGTCTGCTTCGGTTGTCATGGATCACATCAGCACAGAATAAGAGCAGGCCTCTACCCATAGTAAAAGCCTCAATAACTGTCTCTGGGTGCAACAATTTATGATAAAGGTTCAGTTCCTGGCAGGCCTACGGTGACAGATGATCTTTGTACCTACACTATTTAGGGATCTTAAAAATGGACCCTTTTCTGAGGATTATTTCCAAGATAGCAAGTTATTCCTGAGCCTAAGGCCGGAGACACACTGGTGCGAGATACGTCCGAGTCTCGCTGGTTAAAAGCAAGCTGTGGCACCTGCATTCCGGAGCTGAGCGTGCAGCTCCATGTATTGCTATGGAGCCGCACGCTCCGCTCCAGAGTGCAGGTGCCACAGCTTGCTTTTAACCAGCGAGACTCGGCCGTATCTCGCACCAGTGTGTCTCCGGCCTTAAGATAACTTACTGATCGTTGGGACCCTTAGCGATCCTGAGAATGAGGCTCTAGAACCCAGTCACCGCAGAGCACATCTTCAATGGGGCATTCTCAACCTCTACTCCGTTCATTGTCTACGAGACAGTCCCATAGACAGTAATTGGACCTGTGGTCAAACATGCGTATCTCAGCTCCATTCGCAATGGTGCTTTGTAGAGCCTGGTTCTTGGGTTCCTGACCCCAATTCTCAGATCGCTGAATTAGACCCCCAGCAATCAGTTAGCTTATTATATTGGGAATAACCTTTTAAGTCACATTGCCTAATAAGGTATATAAAAATGGGTTTCATAAATAACCCTTTAATGTGCATACACATCAGATAACTGACCCATAAGGCCGGGGTCACACTAGTCTGTAATACGGACGAGTGCTATGCGATAAAAAAATCGCATAGCACTCGGCCCAATGTTAATCTATGGGGCAGCTCCCATCATCCGATATTTTCTCCACCGTATTCAGGATCCGAGTGAAATCGCAGCATGCTGCGATTGTCAGCGTATCTCGGTCGAGACTCGCCAATGCAAGTCTATGGGTGTGAGAGAAAAATCGTACAGCACACGGACCATCAGTGTGACTTGTGAGAAATTCCCAGGCTTTGGCAGGTGACAGGAAAGGCTCAGCCATTATTTGCTCATTTTGCAAGTGTGTGAGAAAATCTCACCATACGGATGAAATACTGATGACACACGGATAATACTTTTTTGAGAAAAAAACGCATCCTGGCATTGCACACGGATGAGATACAGATCACCATACGGAGAACATTTGTGCGATTCTCGGCAGACAAAATCTGACAGATTGTTTATACATTGTGTGTGACTCCGGCCTAAACCTGACAATTTTGTCAAGGCTAGCTGATTATCTTATGAAGGGTCTCCCCTCTGTGCCCTAACAGCAGAGGTCAAGGCGAGGGAAAGAAACATTTGCCATTTGGATTTCAGCCGGAGGAGTCTGGCAGTGGTTATTCTTCTTTTCCTCACTCATTTATAGGTGAGTTAGGAGAAACTGCCGACACTTACATAAGGCTTACAGACACTTGAGCTCCAATTGGTAACATCATTTATTGGTAAACTGGGTTTAGGAGAATAATTAGAAATCTTTAAAAAATTTTAAATAGACCTTGACCAACGATATAGCTGGAAAGCGTTCTCCTGACATATTACTATTTCTACAGTGTAATGTATCAGCAATGAAAAAAAATCATATGAATATCAGGATCAGGCTATTCAAAGTTTTATTTCATTGGTGGCACAAAACGCAAAAATGGAGCTTCAGTATAAAACTATTTTCATGATCAAGTTGTATTGAAGGAAATGAATGAATACAGCAGATCATAAAACACTCTGATGACATATATAAGCAGGTTATGGGCAGGTTCGATTTTACATTTCTTCCTTTTCATAGTAAATGATTAGTGATTAGCGAACGTGCTGGGATAAGGTGTTACCAGAGCATGCTCGGGTTCTAACATTGCTTTTGGTGGGGTCAAAAAATAATGTTCGAGTCCCTGTGGCTGCATGTCTCGTACCACACTATGACCGATTCATAAACCCTTTAATGGCTTCCAGAACTTCTATCATTCCTGTGTGGCACAAGACAGTCTGAGGGTTAATTAAAATTCCTTCCCAGCATTTGACTCATTCAACCAGATATGGATGATGTCAGTGTATCCATGAGACTACGTCTGGGAAGCTTTTCCATTAGCTAATGATATTTACAGTCAAAGCAAGATGTCCATCGCTAGCTACATCTTCCCATCCCCCTCATATCATCCTCTAGATTAAATATCAAAGAAAATGGTCAAGAATAGTCAGAGACAATGATTGGAGGCAAATACAGGTACAGTATGGGCTCTATGGCTGCCTTATAGATGCATAGATTCACCCAGACTCACACATCGGTATGCAGCATGTATCATGACACTGTTGTTTCATGTCATTAATCTCCTGTCTTTATGACAGCCATGATGATAGGACATATAGATAACTGCAGCTCCCGTGTTATACCTCGCTAAAGAATTTATCCACCGCTGTCCTATTTTCTTTATCTTTTCAGGTCCAACATTCAGCACTGAGCAATTTCTCTATATAACTTTATAGTGATCAATGCTCCATAGTTCAGACACAGTATCAGACTGCATATACAGATGTCGGATTAGGCACAGACAATATCCACAGCTTTAAACATCTACAGGAAAATCGGCCCCAACTTGAGCAAATGTTGCTGCAATTTTACCTTTTAGTGAATAACAAAAATACCCACTGAAATTAAATTAACGGTAAATAAACTCAAATAATATATATATATATAGACACTGGAGGAGGGATAAATGAATAACCACTGGGAATATACCCTCAAAAAAGTAGATTTTAATAAACATGTTAAAACCCAACAAAAACTAGAGCGGAGACATGAAGGCTGCTGAACCGACATACATGAAGACGCTATATGGTAGAAGCTACATAAGATAATATGCTTTTCATTACTTGACAATCTAAATGTGAAACAATTCTAGGGGTAAAACATCCACAACAGTTTAAGTAGCATAATTTGGTTCTGTAAGCAAGTGCTTACATTAAATAATTATGCTTAGTATAGCGTCTCCACCGCCCCAACACGTTTCATCTAGCACTTCATCAGGAGCGTGTAAGGCCGGTTTCACACGTCAGTGGCTCCGGTACGTGAGGTGACAGTTTCCTCACGTACCGGAGACACTGACACACGTAGACCCATAAAAATCAATGCATCTGTGTGCCAAACACGGAGACATGTCAGTGTTCGTGGAAGCGCACGTATTACACGGACCCATTAAAGTCAATGGGTCCGTGTAAAACACGGACCACACACGGACCTTCTCCGTGTGCAGTCCCTGTGGCGTGCAGGAGACAGCGCTACAGTAAGCGCTGTCCCCCCCACATGGTGCTGAAGCCGCCATTCATATCTTCTGTGCAGCAGCGTTTGCTGCATAGAAGATATGAATAATAGTGTTTAAAAGAAAGATCTATCTGTCCGCCGCCCTCCCACCCCGTGCGCCCCCCCGCTGTTCTGAAAATACTCACCCGCCTCCCTCGCAGTGTCCTGTGCTGGCCGCCCCTTCTACTGTATGCGGTCACGTGGGGCCGCCGATTAGAGTCATGAATATGTGGCTCCACCTCCCATAGGGGTGGAGCCGCCTATTCATGACTGTAAATGAGCGGCCCCACGTGACCGCATAGAGTAGAAGGTGCGGCCAGCACAGGAAGCAGCGACAGCCAACGAGGGAAGCGGGTATTTTCAGAACAGCGGGGGGGCGCACAGGGGGTGGGAGGGCGGCGGACAGATAGATCTTTCTTTTAAACACTATTATTCATATCTTCTATGCAGCAAATGCTGCTGCACAGAAGATATGAATCGCGGCTTCAGCACGATGCAGTGTACCACACGCGTGGGTACCACACGCTCCGTGTGGTACCCACTCGGCACACGGGCGGCACGTGTGTGCCGCACGTATGGCCTACGTGAGCTCACAGGCACACGGACACGGATAACTCCGGTACCGATTTTTTCTGGTACCGGAATTATCTGGACGTGTGGGACAGCCCTAAGCTCGGCTGTCCATGAAGAGGAATCAGGGTGTAACGGTACCCAGGGTGTGCCAAGAAATTATGCAAATAGCCTATTGAGAGAGGAAAAGGATGGGAACTCTAGTGCCACCTATTGGTGTAGAAATCCTAAATGGCAATATCGACCCCTTAACAGGTGTTCCACAAAACTGAACGTCTCTTTGGACCCCAAGAAATCATTTTACACATCATTAATCCACATCTACTAGCCTGAAATGTGACAGGAAGGGTTCATTCATAGTTCAACAGAAATCTGGATTCGGCTGTATTCACACATTTGAGGGTCATGGTCTGTGATTCATGGACCTAGTCCGGGGCTCTCAAAGCATGGCTGTGCCATTCAGGTATCGCAATCCATGACCACGACACAGGGATGTGAATCCGGTGTTCATCAGAAACGTTTTTCCACCGTGCAATGATCCAATTCTTGTGCTCTTTTGCCCTGTAGACCTTTACCTTTCTGTTTCCCTTAGGAAACAAGGGCACTGCTAGTTAATCAGAACGATTCTTGACATCCTCCTCTGACCGCTTTGCTCCATGCCTGGCTTACACCCAAGATCTCCTTTCACTGGAAGTCATTTCTTGATCACATCATTCTCGGTATAAACCGCTGCAAGTCATCACCCCAATAAGGTGGCTCCCCAGCCTCCCGGCCCCCTGCTTGATTGACAGGGACAGCGCACTCCTGATAGTTCAGATCAATCCAGCAGCATCATTACACCACCGGCCCACGCTGTGCGCACTATGATACCAGCAAAGGCACTGAAACGTTCTGGAACCAGACAAGTTCAGAGCAATCCTTACTAGCACTATAGAAAAGAGCTTGTAAGTGCTGTGTTCCTTGCCTACAAGGTCGGCCACTGCTAATTACAAAGGTGGTCAACAACATAGACAATGAGTAGTAAAGAGGGTCTTGTTAAAAGTGCACACAATGGGGGTGATAATCAAAAACTGTCTAAGTCTACGTTCACATTAGTGTTCGGCGCCGCAGCGTCGCCGCATGCGTCATGCGCCCCTATATTTAACATGGGGGCTCATGGACATGCGTTGTGCTGCGTTTTGCGACGCATGGCCGCAAGCGTTGGGCGCAGAGAACGCAACAAGTTGCATTTTTTTTGCGTCCAACTTTCGGCCAAAAAGGACGCATGCGTCGAAAAACGCAGCGTTTTAGTGTGCGTTTTGCTGCGTTTTTGTGTGCGTTGTGCGTTGCGTCACCGACGCTGCGGCGCACAACGCAAATGTGAACGTAGCCTAATAGCAAAACTGACTTAGTTGCCCATAGCAACCAATCAATGCTTCTTCAGTTCTCAGTACTAATTGTAATCAAATATCCACAATAAAACACTTGAATGTTAAGATTTTGTGGCTATATTTTAGGATCGTGCTTGGGCAATGGCAATGTGACTTCAATAACACAGAATGAAGGGCGATGTGTTTTTTCTTAATGAGTCGTCACAGCTGTCGACAGTTTATTGTCATTTTAAGGACACATTCAGATGTTTTTTTTGCAAATAAAATGAAACGGATTGGTTTTTTTTCTTTTACCAGGGTGCTGGATCTGATTTTCACCCATTTTTAGTCAGTGCATCCATTGTTACCATCAGTGTGGTGCATGCAGATCGTTCTTGTACCAAAAAAAAGCAATAAAAAGAATTCAGTAGCTTCTCCTACCTATTAATGGGAACTTGGACAGGAGATTCATGATGGCCGAACCACAAGCCGCATGAATCAGGCACTGGCTGCATTATTACAGCTCTGAGCGTTTCACTGAAAACATACTATGGAAAGTCAGCTAGGGACTATGGAACTTGTATGACGAGTGCCAGGAACGTCCCGAGCAGCTTCTTTCCACCCCACTTCCCTTGACTCACAGGTCTCACAGAATACACACATGGAGAGACTTGTCAGTCTAAGGGCATAAGCGTATTTTCAATCCAAGTGCGATCCAACAAAACACCGGGTCGCACTGTGACCAAAGTTATTTCATGGGGACGGGCACATGTCAGAGGAAAAAATCGCTACATGCCCAAGTTTAATCCAATATTCAGATCACTCTCGGCCATGCAAGTCAATGAGTGGAAAACATCAGACTGCACTTGGACGACATCTGACTGCAGTCAAATTTCTGAGCACTGACAGAATGGAGATGATGGAGAACATTTTTTCTCCAACTTCTTTTCATCGCACTCTGATCAAACTCTCATCAGTCTGGTTAGAGGATGATAGCATAATTAATGTGATTTTCTTGGATGACAAAATATACGCTGGTCCGCTCCGGCCCTAAGGGAGTGGGACACGTAGAAGTCGAATGTGACTTTCCTCAGATTAGGTTTCCAAGATGCAAAGTCCACAGTCGGCTTTTCAAAACACACATGCACTGACGTGGCCAGGAGAGACGGTGCAAACTGATTCACAGTGCTGCGCCTCTATGGCGGTGAGATGAGAGCCTAGTGATCAGCCTCCTAGCTCCCAACATTGGGGGCTCTTCCTTGGATTAGCCGGCCTGGCGATAATACGTTACATTAGGCCGGCTAACCAAACCAAGAGCCAGGGATGCTGTCAGGGAGTGGCGATCCTAAGGCTCCTACCGTGCAGCCACAGATTATTGATGGGACCGATGGACGCCGTCCAGAGAACTGATCGCCACCATCTCTAGCAGCCAGTGTGCGATTTGGCAGCACCAGTCTCCCTTTAATGGTGGGAGAAAAATCCGAATTTCTCTCTGATGGTAAAAAGGGAAAATGGACCAAATCTGCGCTGTGTCCTGTCCGCCAGACATCTGCTGCCCCAGAACAGGGGGCGCCACGTTGTCAGTGCCTGCAGACGTCTCTGAGGACACGGAGCCTCATGCTTTGTGTATTAGGTGCAGATTTCCTGCAGTTATTTCCCAGTGTATCATGGTGTAAGGCCTCGTGCCCACACGTCTTTTTCCTGAATTTTTAGAAAAGACACCAAGCAGGAATGCCGACTTTTAGATTAGTTCTGACTTTCTGAGGCCGAATTGGAGTTTCTGTTCCTAAAATCCCCTCAGTGTGCACCAGCCCTAGCACAGCCTGGCCGTGCAGAGGAGAGCATACGTCGTAGAGATTTCCAACACGTTCCTTCACCCCGACCTCTGCAGAACGTCATTCCTTTTTGTGTTGTCCACTGTGGATTAACCCTTGCCAGGCCCATGGCCGGGACAATTCCACCACAAACTCACACGCACATTTTTCACCAAAATCTACAGGAGCACGAAAGTTGAAGTCTGCGGCGACATTCCGCGCCTGTCCCACTAAAAATCCGCACCGTCCAATAAGAATCCACACCGTCCCACTAAGAATCCGCACCATCCCACTAAGAATCCGCACCGTCCCACTAAGAATCCGCACTGTCCAATAAGAATCCGCACCGTCCAATAAGAATCCGCGCCATCCAACTAAGAATCAGCACCGTCCCAAGAATCCGCGCCGTCCCACTAAGAATCCGCATCGTCCCACTAACAAGCCGCACCGTCCCACTAACAAGCCGCACCGTCCCACTAACAAGCCGCACCGTCCCGCTAACAAGCCGCACCGTCCCGCTAACAAGCCGCACCGTCCCGCTAACAAGCCGCACCGTCCCGCTAACAAGCCGCACCGTCCCGCTAACAAGCCGCGCCTGTCCCATTAAGAATCCGCATGCTCCCACTAAGAATAAGCACCGTCCCACTAAGAATCCGCATCGTCCCAAGAATCCGCACCGTCCCACTAAGAATCCGCATCGTCCCACTAAGAATCCGCATCGTCCCACTAAGAATCCGCATCGTCCCACTAAGAATCCGCATCGTCCCAATAAGAATCCGCATTGTCCCAATAAGAATCCGCATCGTCCCAATAAGAATCCGCACCGTCCCATTAAGAATCCGCACCGTCCCACAAAGAATCCGCACCGTCCCACAAAGAATCCGCATCGTCCCACTAAGAATCCGCACCGTCCTACTAAGAATCAGCACCGTCCCACTAAGAATCAGCACCGTCCCACTAAGAATCAGCACCGTCCTACTAAGAATCCGCACCGTCCCACTAAGAATCCGCACCGTCCCACTAAGAATCCGCACCGTCCTACTAAGAATCCGCACCGTCCTACTAAGAATCCGCATCGTCCCACTAAGAATCAGCACCGTCCTAAGAATCAGCCAGCTCTGGCTCCACGCTGACTCTACCATTGTCTTGTAATTAGCGCCACATTACACCATGCGCCACCTGCACTAGCTCTGCCATGGAGCTGGCCATAGTGATAGGACAGCCTGAGGTTCTGTGGCAGAATTCCGCTCATTTCCCACTTTCAGTACACGGATTATGTCGCGGATTTTCTACGCAGATTTCACAATGTGAATAGGAAATGGTCAAATCCGTGTCAGCCCCAACCGTATCCGCTCATTTGTGCTCAGGACTCGACAGAAAGACGACTACCGACCACGTGCTCCTACAGCTGAGGAGACGCCAGGTGACGTCATGGGAGTGGGCGGAGACAAGGTGCTGCGTCGACGCCACTTCCCCTCCCAGAGTGCCTTGCGGTGCCCTTGACTGTCATGGCGTCTCAGGGCAACTTGCTCAACGAGAAGGTGGCCAGGCTGGTGAGCCGGCGGTATGGGAAGCCCGTGCTGGAGCCTCGGCTACCGCTGGCGCTGGCTGACAGAGTGGCCAACCGGAGGTATAAGCTTGGAGGTAGGTGAAGAGTCTGTCCCGCCTCCTTCCATCACAGGAACACAACACTGCACATTTCCAAATACCACGGTGTGAAGTGTGGCCACAGCTCCTGCAGGGGGCGCTCCGCTTTCCCAGAGCCCTGAATAGCAAATTACTAGAGATGGTGCAGCGATTCTCTGGACTCTGGAGCCATTCCAGCGGCCCAGTCAGTGATCTGTGGCCATAGACGGGACCCCTGAGCCGCCTCCTACCCGACCACATAGGTGATGGGCCCAGTCAGTGATCTGTGGCCATAGACAGGACCCCTGAGCCGCCTCCTACCCGACCACATATGTGATGAGCTGAGTCAGTGATCTGTGGCCATAGACAGGACCCCTGAGCCGCCTCCTATCTGACCACATATGTGTAGAGTTGAGTCAGTGATCTGTGGCCATAGACAGGACCCCTGAGCCGCCTCCTATCTGACCACATAGGTGATGGGCCCAGTCAGTGATCTGTGGCCATAGATGGGACCCCTGAGCCGCCTCCTACCCGACCACATATGTGATGAGCTGAGTCAGTGATCTGTGGCCATAGACAGGACCCCTGAGCCGCCTCCTACTTGACCACATATGTGATGAGCCCAGTCAGTGATCTGTGGCCATAGACAGGACCCCTGAGCTGCCTCCTATCTGACCACATATGTGATGAGCTGAGTCAGTGATCTGTGGCCATAGACGGGACCCCTGAGCAGCCTCCTACCCGACCACATATGTGATGAGCGGAGTCAGTGATCTGTGGCCATAGACAGGACCCCTGAGCCGCCTCCTATCTGACCACATATGTGATGAGTTGAGTCAGTGATCTGTGGCCGTAGATGGGACCCCTGAGCCGCTTCCTACCCGACCACATATTTGATGATCCGGCCTGGCATAAAGTCACATGTGCATTGTGCCGTAACAATGATGCTGGTCTGGACAAGTTGCTGATGCAGTCAGGGAAGAGAAAGTATTGGTGCTCCCATTCAGCGAGCACAGGTGGATCAGGTCCGGTGACTCCATTCACACCATGTATACTAATTTACCCAGTATAGCATCGATCACGCCACTGTCCTGCAAACTGTACAGTCAGGAATCTGACTTCTGGGCGACGGTTCTCTGTGGCACCCTCCAGGCCACGTGCACACCTTGCATATTTGTTGTGATTTACCGCCGTGGATCTTCAGTATCATCCGCATCCATTACAGATGCAGCACAGGGGATGTGATCCTATCCACAGACTGGAAGAGGAATCTGCTGCAGAAATTGTCGGGTTGAAGCCATTATAATAAAAACCACGGTCTGATGTGTTTGTAATTTTATACTTTTCATTTCTAGTAATGGGTTTTCCACAGACAGCTGCTTCTGAACCTCCTCCAATCTAATGCCTTCGTTTCACTGCTACACTGCTGTGATTACAGGCTGTAATGGTTACATCACAAGTACCGTGCATGGCACTGCTGCAGCCAGTCACTGAGCTTCCACCATCTGCATTGGCAGAGCTTCTGATGTCAGTAAATGGCTGCAGCAATTACATGCCCTAAAATCACGACGTCACCACTGCCAGTAGGGAACAGACTGGCATAGCAGTGAAGAGCCAGTGCTGGGTCAGGAGAGGGCGAGTATCGGCTACGTTTGTGATCTTAGGGTATGTGCACACGTTGTGGATTTGGCCCTCCGGATTCGCAGCAGTTTTCCATGCGTTGTACAGTACCATGTAAACCTATGGAAAACCAAATCCGCAGTGCACATGCTGCAGGAAATTCCGCGCGGAAACGCTGCGGTTTATTTTCCGCAGCATGTCAATTCTTTGTGCGGATTCCGCAGCGTTTTACACCTGTTTCATAAAAGGAATCTGCAGGTGTATAACCGCAGGCGAAATCTGCACAGGGCGTTTTACCTGCAGATTTTGCAGAATCCACGCAGAAAAATCTGCAATGGAATCCGCAACATGTGCATATACCCTCAGAGGTAACAAGCCTTTGTCAGGATGAAAGTTTGTTGTGTAAAACTTCTTTAAAGGGAACCTGTCACCCCCAAAATGGCTGGTGAGGTAAGCTCACCGGCATCAGGGGCTTATCTACAGCATTCTGTAATGCTGTAGATAAGCCCCCGATGTTACCTGAAAGAGGAGAAAAAGACGTTAGATTATACTCACCCAGGGGCGGTCCCGGTGCGGTCTGGTCAAATGGGTGTCTCCGGTCCGCTCCGGCGCCTCCCATCTTCATTCCATGATGTCCTCTTCGGGTCTTTACGCCACGGCTCCGGCGCAGGCGTACTTTGTCTGCCCTGTTCAGGGCAGAGCAAAGTACTGCAGTGCGCAGGCGCCGGGCCTCTCTGACCTTTCCGGCGCCTGCGCACTGCAGTACTTTGCTCTGCCCTCAACAGGGCAGACAAAGTACGCCTGCGCCGGAGCCGCGGCGTAAAGACCCGAAGAGGACATCATGGAATGAAGATGGGAGGCGCCGGAGCGGACCGGAGACACCCATCCGACCTGACCGCACTGGGACCGCCCCTGGGTGAGTATAATCTAACGTCTTTTTCTCCTCTTTCAGGTAACATCGGGGGCTTATCTACAGCATTACAGAATGCTGTAGATAAGCCCCTGATGCCGGTGAGCTTACCTCACCAGCCATTTTGGGGGTGACAGGTTCCCTTTAATACACTTTTGTAAGTATAATTTTCAATCTATAATTCTTTACTATTGTTTACAGCATCATTGTTTATCGTCTTCTTTTCCAGAGGCAACCTGCATCACAGAAATGTCTGTATTAATGGCCTGCTGGAAAGAAAATGCCTTCAGTGACACCGCATGTTCCACTGCAATCAAGGTTTTCTATGATTGTGTCGCACAAGAACAGGTATTTTTGTGTGTTTTGAAGTGATGAGAAGCAGCAAGTTTCTGTACATGTGGAATAAGCTGAATATATACACTGACCACTCCATGGCTTCAGCTGACCTGAGCACCACTGCAAATAAACCCTTCAGTGGCGGTGGGGGTCCATGCATGACCACTGCCTATGCAAAGTACAGGGCACTTAGTGCTCATTCAGACTAGTGAATGAAACCTCTCGATGCTGTCCATGTGCAAAACTGACAGTACACAGAGCTCTACGTGTCAGCGGTAGTTCACATTAATGGTCCTCATGTACAATATTGCTGACTGCACTACTTTAATCCATGTTTCTGATTAGACTTGCCCATTAGTAGTCATTAGGTGTGCAAAGAACAGGTCGCTTACAGGTTACTATTAGGGTGCGAGTCCACAGTCCGGATTGTCGGCGCTCAGCCCAGAGTGCCGCCCCCTGCTGTATGCGCGGTTATTCTGGATGTGTTCATTGCACACATCCAGAATATCCGCACCCCATAAATAGGGTCCTGTGATTTACCTTGCGGCGACGGAGTGTCACCGCAAGGTAAACAGACATGCTGCGTTCTAAAAAGACGGGCCACATGTCCATATACACAGGGCTCCCGGATGCGTGTTTCATAAAATCCCCTCCACTATACTGTAACATCTGGACGCTGTGGGTTGAACGCTGCGGTTGTACACATCATTCAATCCACAGCTAATCCGGATGTAATTCGGCCCGTGGACACATACCCTTAGCACGTATGCAAATTGTCTCTTCGGAGAGGAAGATGACTTGGACTCTGGTGCCACCTATTGGAAGTAGAGTTCCACTCCTCTGAAGAGACAATTTGCATGTTTAATTTCCTAGAGGAGCATGCAAGGCTTCTCATACTGGCATGCCAGACCCGGCTTGTCACTATCTACAAAATTAAACCTTACCCCTTAGAACATTCACATGTAGGCATTTTTAACGGATCCATTACATATAACATAGGCAGAGGTATTTTGATGTTATTTATTACATTTTGCATGTCAAAACTGAATTCCATATGGATGTAAAAATCCGACATATTAATGGCATACAGATGACATTAAGGATGAAAAATCTTCTTTCTTTCTAATGAACATTTTACACAAGCTTGTCTGCTTGTCTGCCTTACTTTTCCCAGAAAATGTTTCCAACCATTGCTTTGTCACGTGCTGACAATCTGACCCCACTAATACAGCATGGACACATACAACCCCTGGCAAACATTATGGAATCACGGCCTTGGAAGATGTTCATTCAGTTGTTTAATTTTGTAGAAAAAAGCAGATCACAGACATAGCACAAAGCTAAAGTCATTTAAAATGGCAACCTTCTGGCTTTAAGAAACACTAAAAGAAATCGAGAACAAAAAATGTGGTAGTCAGTAATGGTTACTTTTTTTAACCAAGCATAGGGGAAAAATTATCGAATCATGAAAAACAAACAAAAAAACACCCCAACACATCACTAGTATTTTGTTGCACCACCTCTGGCTTTTAAAACAGCTTGCAGTCTTTGACGCATGGACTTAATGAATGTCACACAGTACTCTTCATCAATCTGACTCCAACTTTCTCTGATTGCTGTTGCCAGGTCAGCTTTGCAGGTTGGAGCCTTGTCATGGACCATTTTCTTCAACTTCCACCAAAGATTTTCAGATAGATTGAGATCCAGACTATTTGCAGGCCATGACATTGACCGTATGTGTCTTTTTTCAAGGAATGTTTTCACAGTTCTTGCTCTATGACAGGATGCATTATCATCTTGAAAAATGATTTCATCATCCCCAAACATCCTTTCAATTGATGGGATAAGAAAAGTGTCCAAAATACCAAGATAAACTTGTGCATTTATTGAAGATGTAATGACAGCCATCTCCCCAGTGCCTTTACCTGACATGCAGCCCCATATCATCAATGACTCTGGAAATTTGCATTTAAGAAAGTTGTTCCCTGATTTTGTGTTATAACTTGGTTATTTGCATATTGCATTTTCTGTTTTTTTTTCTACTTTCCTAAAAATGGGAATTGGTGATGGGTAACTTTATTTGTGTAGTAATAATAACCAAATAACGTTTCTAAACGTATATTATTCTCTTGCAGAAAGCCCGGAAATTAGGAGCCAAAGAAGAAAAACCTGCAGGCTGGATGCCACCACAGCAGGTCAACAAATTGCTCAGAAAATATCCAAATATCAAGCAGGAGATCTAAAAACACAAACGTATAAGTGACTGAGAACATGTGCATCAAGCAAATGAGGAGAAGTCTAAGAGCCGTGCACTAGCCACACGTGGAGCAGTGGTGGAGTGGACTTGTCTGATATCACACATGCAGATGGCAGCTGCACAGTCTGCATTTTATGGTGGGGCAGCGCGATTCTTCCGGAGGGGCAATCTGGTGCCTCCAGCTGCACATTCGTCCTGTAATAGTAACACAAAATCCAGCGGTTTCATGTGACCGTGCACAGGTTTATTTCTACAATCAAAGTTGTATCTTAATAAGTCTAAGAATTATTGACAAAAAATGTAGAAAGCAAAAGTCTTGATCTAGTGAAGTCTTCATGCACGCAACTTATTGAGTTGGGTGTAAATGTCCATATGAAGCAATAAAGGCTTCTTCCCATAATTTTCAATCATATCTTTCATAATTAAATGCAATTGTTACCTGTGGATGTAGTAGAGGAATCTCTCCCTAATGCCATGTTCACACGGTCAGTATTTTACATCAGTATTTGTAAGCCAAAACCAGGAGAGGAACAAATAGAGGAAAAGTATAATAGAAACATATGCACCACTTCTGTATTTATCACCCACTCCTGGTTTTAGCTGACAAATACTGATGTGAAATACTGACCGTGTGAATGTGGCCTTATGGATCGAGTCACATGAGGGTTTTGGTGCAGATTCAGTTTTCTAAAAGATGTGTGAGGCTATGTTCACACACTGCAAAGCCCACAGAAGCCTCATCAAACAACTTTACTATTGATTTAAAAACGGAATCCACATTGTTCGTGTTTTAAGTTTTTTTTTGCAATGAAAACATTGCCACGAGAGAGAAAAAAGTGACGTCACTATTTTATTTTTAATGTGGACCTGCTCCAAAATTGATATTGTCAATTCAGAAGCTCAGAAAAAAGTCAGATCTGAAAACCTCGGCATAAAACGCATGGATTCCTGAATTTGATTTCCCTGTAAAAACACTTTTTTTTTTTTTTTTTTTTTTTTTGACAAAATAAAAAAAAAAGATGTGAACATACCCCAAGTGTTTTCTTTATATGTCACTGCCTTTTAGAAGCCATTCCTGGCATTAGCTAAAAGGAAAACTGCATCAAAACTTATGTAAATAAATTGAAATCATGTTTGACTGTTGTCGTGTCTTTCTTTTTCCCATCCCAAAGTTCTCTAGAGTCACTAAAGGCTTCCTCTACTTCCTCCATAGTGATTGCAGTCCTGCTTGCTTCACCCCTGGAAAAAAGTTATGACTATAGAACCAGTCTATTGTTCCTGGTCTTCCCATCATACAGTAGTCACAAGAAGCCTTGTATTTGCCCTCAGGACGTAATCCCAGCAGGGCCCCCCAGCATCCCTCCCTGGTCAGAGGTGGCACAGCAGGACTCTTCTGCCCCCAGAGGCCATCACACAGAATGCACAGAAACATCTTTTGATTAGGAAGTGCTGGTCCTGGAATATTCATACAGCGCCCTCTGGTGGACGGTTGCTTACATGCATCTCTCAGGTCCTGCAGTAATAAGAAAAGGAGATTGAAGTTACAGCTGGCTTATGAAAACTGCATCTTTCTGTACCAGGACTTGTCTGTCCAGAAGATTGTGGACTACATTTTGTGCACAGCTACTTTAAAGAGGGTTTCTGAAAACCCCTGTCCCCTACCTGTGGTATATAAAAAATAAAACTGTTCTGTACTCTCCCTTAACGGGTCCAGCCCTGTGTTGTCACCCTGAATCCCAGTGTCTGTTAGTGTCTGCAATGCTGGCGTACCGTTGACCGCTCTTCTGACTATCGGTGCACTCACCAGCTCATGGTGTTAACTCCGGCAAAGCCGCTGAGCTCATTTATCTGCTGCAGCTCTGTGGATGTGATGTTAGTGCTGCAAACAATTACAGACACCAGGAGCAACAATGGAGACTACGCACAATATTTCTGAAATCTCATAGCTTTTGCTGGTACTGTAAAAAGTAGCTTTTAATTTGCATAAAAAATGTTGCTTGTGGACATATGCTAAGGGTATCTGTACACGGTTAGTAGTTTTTTTCCCCGCAAAATCTGAAGCATTTCCTTGCACTGGCAAAGTGAATAAGATTCCTGAAGTCTCATGCACACGCCGCTTATTTTTCCTTGTAGATTTGAAGCAGTTTATAATCTGCAGCATGTCCATTCTTGCCATTTTGCAGCCTTTTCACACATTCCAATGCAAATAAAAACACGGCAATAATGTGTGTATTTTGTGCTGCGTTTCTTCTGCCAAGAGGAACATTTTTGGTGCACTTACCTTAAGGTTGCCTGTGTTTTTTTGTTATGCTTACTTACATAGCGTCATCGTATTCCACAGCGCTTTACAGATACTGTTCTGTTCCAGGAAAGAATCTCCAGTTATATAAAAGGAGAAACAGACGTTTGTCAAGTATTTTGCGGAATAAGGGTATGTGCACACGTTGCGGATTCTCTGCGGATCCGCAGCGTTTTTTGAGGTGCAGAAACGCTGCAGATCCGCAATTGATTTACAGTACAATGTAAATCAATGAGAAAAAAAATGCTGTGCACACTTTGCGGAAAATCTGCTGCGGAAACGCTGCGGTTTAAAAGGAGTAGCATGTCACTTCTTTTTTGTGAATCTGCAGCGTTTTTGTACCCATTCCATTATAGAAAACCGCAGGGGTAAAAAACGCAGCAAATCCGCAAGAAAAATGCAGCAAAAATGCAGAAAAAAACCGCAGGTGCGTTTTCTGCCAGGAGAGACAGAATCCGCACCAGAAATTCCTAGGCTATGTGCACACGTTGCGGATTAGGCTTAAGTGTCATGAGTCTGTCAAATGGAGCAAATTGGTAATAATCTTCCATAATGGTACGTGCCCACAATCCGAAGATGCTGCAGGTTTGACACTGCGTGTGTTTTTTTTTTTTTTTGCAGCATCAAACCCGCAGGGGCCAGATGTTACAGCATAGAGGGTGAGATTTCTAGAAAATCCCATGTCCGCTATACGTCCACTGACGCCCGCGGATCACCAGACACTGACAAGTGGCACGTCTTTCCAGACCGCAGCATGTCCATTTCTCTAGCGGAGACTCTAGTCTACACAACACAAATGTAATCAATAGAAATGTACTGAACTCGGTAAATCCGCACGGTTCAGTGAGCACATGCGGATTCACCTACGTTCAATAGAGAGCAGCGATAATACACTGCTTCCAAATTGCTGCCACTTCCGGATCGTGGGCACACGGCCTAAAGGAAAAAATAGGAGGATAGGGGGGCTAGTGGCCAACCAGTAGTTCTCTAATGAAAGGTGTGGGAGGGTAAGAGAAGGAAAAAAAAAAGATCTAACAGGATGCAAAATTTTTGGTAGTAGGATCCATGTTGCATAATATTGGGCTGAGTAAATGAAAAATGAAAATTTTCCACTAAAACGTTGATTTGGCAGCATGTTTGTAATTTTCAAAAGGGGTAATAGGAGTAAACGATTGGTACATTGTGTTGTGCAATTTCTCCTGAGTACGCCGATACCCAATATGCGGCCTAAAACTATTTTTGAAGCACAGTGCAAAACTCAGTAGGGAGGAGGTGCCATATTGCGCAAAGTTTGCTCCACTAGTTTGAGGGGGTCACATTGGCAGAGCCCCTGAGGTGCCAGAACAGCAGGAACACCCATAAGTGACCCCATTTTACAAACTAAACCTCTCAATGAATTCATCTAGGGGTGCAGTGATTATATTGACACCACAGGTGTGTCACAGACTTTTATACCATTGAGCGGTGAAAAAAAATTTTTTTTTTTACCACAAACAACTTGTTTTTCATTGTCACTCGTGGAAATGGGTTAAAATGGCACCAAAATTTGTCCAAGAATTTCTGCTGAATGTAGAAATACCCCAAATGTGGCTGTACAGTACTGCTTAGGCTAGGTTCACATTTGCGGTTGAGTCCGCAGCGTATCGTCCGCGAACGCCTGCACAAAAGCATAATAACGCAGCGTTTTTTTCTCCGCATCAGCTTATGCAGGACGTGAAAAAAGCGCAACGTTTGCATGCGTTTTCATGCGTTTTTGCATGTGTTAGCGTTTCTTATATGCATGCGTTTGATCGGAAAACATTTTTCAAGGAGAATTTCCTTGAAACACGCCACGCCAAATGGGAGTGGCTCATGGGATTTCTGTATATAAACCCTTGTACAGATGAAATCCTCACATTTTGCTCCTGCATCCTGCGTCAAGATGGATCTTCGCATGGAGAGTTTTCGGAATCTGGATTTGGATTTCAGCTTGTTTCTTTCCTTTGCATTTGCTTGTGAGCAAGAACGGAAAAGAGAAAAACTAAGAAGACGGCGTCGGCGCTTTTGGCAGCACCCAATTCTTGAACTGCGATACAGCCTCCTTATTCCGTGAGCTCCATGAAAACCCAGAGAAATATTTTGAGTACACGAGGATGTCTCAAGACAGCTTCATGGAATTGCTGGTCCGTGTACAAGGAGCCATCAGCAAGCAGGACACCCTGCTCCGTAGAGTTAAACACCGGTTCCAAGTGCCCTCTATATTAGAATATTTTTTTTTAAAGTTTAATAAGGTGATCACCGGTTCACAACTACAGTTTTTATAAAATCCACTCGTTGTATCATGCAGATTGCATAAGACAGGGATTGGATTATAACCAAATTGGGTTATGTAACCCATGTTTTACACTACACCTCTTCTCTCTGAGGTCAGTGCTATGGTAGGTGACATTGAATTAGCTCCATCGTCACTTCAGTCTGCATTTCTATAGTTCTATATGTTAATGCAGACTGAAGATGATGGAGCTAATCCACCTAATATCTTTACTCACCTGTGTGTCAGAACTAGTGCACTCAGGATGCAGAAAACACTGCATCCTGAGTGCACTAGTGCTGACACCTGGGCAGGTGAGCATTGTTGACCCCTGACCTTTTTTGCTGTATTAATATATATTTTTGGAGGATTTTCAGTCCTCTGTGTTTTTGCCACCTCATAGACTGCCGTCACACTAGCAGTATTTGGTCAGTATTTTACATCAGTATTTGTAAGCCAAAACCAGGAGTGGGTGATAACTGCAGAAGTGGTGCATATGTTTCTAGTATACTGTTCCTCTATTTGTTCCACTCCTGGTTTTGGCTTACAAATACTGATGTAAAATACTGACAAAATACTGCTAGTGTGACGGCAGCCATAGCTCCATGACAGACAAAGGAAGCAAAACTGCAGTGTAAAGCAAATGAAGAAGAGGGGCAGTAGATTGTGTGTCATGGAGCTATGAGGTGGCAAAAACACAGTGTGTGTACACGGCAACGTGTATTGACGGCACACGGGGTGTGTTGCCGGCGATGAAAGAGACAAAGAACAAGCAGTGATTGGGGAAAAACACAAGTTTATTTTAAAAATATATATATAAACTTTTACGATACAATGAGGGGGAAATGTTATGGACCTGGGGGGTGTGGAGCTGGGAGGATTGGCTACTGATGGACGATGAAGGGGTTCCAGGGGAAGAGCTAACTAAACTTGTGGGGTCTGGGAGGTCAAGGATGGAAGTAGACACATTAGGAGTGGAAGCATGGGACGGGAGAGACACATTGGAAGGGAGAGAAAAACTGGACAACACAGACACATTGGGAGGTGAGGGTGGAGGTAGTACAACACCTGCTGGTACAAGTCTTTTTGGCTTTCTGTCCCATTTTATGCAGCAGCTTCTTTTTTTTGCGTCTACGTGGGAGGATGGAAGTGGTGAGGTCGTTCAGAATGTGGACCCGGCCTGGTGGTGGCAGTGGGCAGCCATTCAGGATCTTGAGGCGGCCTAGTGGTGGTGGCGGTGGACAACCGTTCAGGATCTTCAGGCGATCTAGTGGCTGTGGACAGCCGTGCAGGATCTTGAAGCGGCCTAGTGCTGGTGGTGGTGGACAGCCATGCAGAAGCAGGACTCGGCGTGGTGGTGGTGAAGTGGCTTTCAGCAGCACCCGGCATGGTGGTGGCGGTGTAGTGGTGTGCGACAGTACTGGGCATGGTTGTAGCCATACAGTGGTAGGCAGCAGAACTCGGTTTTGATGTTAAGTGTGTAATTTGTGGCACAGGCGGAAATGCCACGTGTGGCTGCTGGAAGTACCGAGTCTGCTGCATAGCGTGAACGTAAGCAGCATTGCAGGCCTGCATCACGTTGAGCTGGAGTTGAGGCTTAAGGTGTTTCGACATGCCTTGCTCTATCTTATTAAAAAATGGTGTGCTGGTCTTTGGGGTCGGCTTCCAGACGGTTAAGGCATTGGATGACATCCTGGAAAAGTGTGTTAATATGGGGCAGACCACTTTCCAGTCTATCTCCCAGTGCCTTCAAGCCATTCTGGAATACCGAGCTCAAGTGAATTAACTCGGGCATGAATGACCTGTCCGAGGCCTTCTGCTGCTGGTGGGAAGAACCCAAAAAAAAGAGGCAGAGGACTGGGATAGGGGAACACCTGAAGGACCAGCTGCCTCTTCTCCAGACTGGGACGCCGGCCCACTTGCTGCTTTGCTGGTGGATGACTGGGACTGGTCCGTGTCTGTTCAATGAGGGACTGCTTCAGAGGGACGATCCAGGTTCGAGGGTGCTGCTACAGGTTCTGTGAAAAGAAAAGTAAAACATTACTACCAAAAAATAACAATTGTAAAAGCGCCGACTCCTGTGGACTAGAAAAATTCAGATTAGTGAATAAAACACAATGGAATACAACACAAAAATACTTACGTTCTCTGAGCCAGGACAGGCCTCAGGAAAGACAGCACCTGGTAGTATTTATATTTCCAGATCCTTGCTGCAGCACCACTGCGAACTTGAATCACCTGTCTCAGATCCTTGTTGAAGTGATCCTTCATCGAACGCCGACGGGTTTTGACTTTGTTCACTGTGAATAGGGAAAAAAAAATTGTTAAATAATGCACTTTAGGCCGGGATCACACAACCGTGTGTGATGCCAGAAACTTGCAGGAGTTCTATCGCATTACACACGGTTGTGTGATCCCGGCCTCAAGGTTCACTGCCGCATCAGACCACACTGCAATACTTACGAAAAGCCTTTTTTGACTCGTGACGTGGTGTTGTCCCAGTCATCCATCAGCGCTTCGGTCACCTCATTCCACAGCCGCCGAATCACCACAGCGTCCGAGTGCTGCTGCTCCCGGGTGTCCCACAACGCAACTCAGCTCCTGCACCAGGGTGATGAGGAGGTCGTTGTCAATGATTTCCTCCTCCCATTGTGGAACCTAGAAATCAAACAAAGACATTAATGTTGGAAAGATAAAACACCTAAAACAAAAAAAAAAAGGCAAAAATAATTAAAAAAAAAGACAAGAGTACCAAAAACAGTCAAGAATACATACACTCCATCTTGCCACCGGAACTTGGGCCTGAGCCTGCTGCTCCTTTACATGGAAATCCCAGTGTAAGTGCTCCGCATAGAGTACAGAATAAGGCCGATAAGCTGAGCTTTACTGCGATTTTTGGAAAGAAGAAAGAACAGATCAATAGCAGTTCAAGAATTGGTGTCATTTATTTTTATTTTTTTCTCACAGATTTATTCTTCGGGTCAGTGTAATTACACCAATACCAGATTTATATAGTTTTTTTTAAGGTTTGGCTACTATCACTCACTAAAAATGCTTTTTTACACAATAAAGTTTTTAGAATCACCAAATTTTGAAGGCTCCAGTTTTTTTTATTTTTCTGAGGACAGTCATGTTAGGTCTTGTTTTTTGCGGAACGAGTTGATGTTTTTATTAGTTCCATTTATGGGCACAAAACATTTTATGATCACTTTCTATTCCGTTGCTCACAGTGTCATAAAATTTATAAGGCAGCTTTATTCTTTGGGTCAGTAGAATTAGCGATACAACATTTATTTTTTTTTTATGTTTAGCTGCTTTTATACAATAAAAATTGTTTTTGCATGACCTTATTCTAACAGCTATAGCTTTTATATTTTTCCACTTATGGAACTGTATTGCTGCTGGATTTTTGTTGTAGAAGATATTGTTTTCAGCTATACCATTTCTGTTTACATTTGACTTTGCATGTAATTCCACTTTTTTTTTTACTGGCAGTACAATGAAATAAAACAGTTTTTGTTAATGGTTTTTTATTTATTTTCTGTGATGTTCTCTATAGGGATAAAATAGTGTGACTGTTTTATAGATCAGGATGTGGTGATACTAAATAACTGTACTTTTTGTTTTCTTTTGTTTTTATGTACATACTAGATGGTGGCCTGATTCTAACGCATCGGATATTCTCGAATATGTATGTAGTTTATTTATGAAGATTTAAGAATAGTGCAATGAATACACAGGATTTTCCAGGTAAAATATATACATTATCATTAAATTTTATTGCTCATAGAACTTCATACATCTGAACGAAATTAATAAACAGATCATCAAAATATATAAACCATTACATGAATATCTAACTGTATTTAAATAAATCATCGGACAAAAGAAGTACATCGACACTATAATATATTTGTTAACAATATCAACCCAAAATATTTTTGTACACCACATTGACTGACTGAACGTGTTCAGTAAACGTGAGTGAACTGTGTCGCACTGTGACTGACAGAAAGTGTTCAGTAAACGTGACTGAACTACATCACACTGTGACTGACAGAACTTGTCCAGTAAACGTGACTGAACTACATCACACTGTGACTGACAGAACTTGTTCACTAAACGTGACTGAACTACCTGGCACTGTGACTGACAGAACTTGTTCAGTAAATGTGACTGAACTACGTGGTACTGTGACTGACAGAATTTGTTCAGCAAAGGTGACAACTGTGTGGCACTGTGACTGACAGAACTTGTTCAGTATACGTGAGTGAACTATGTGGCGACCAATCAGCGACGTGGGATTTCCATTACAGACAGAATTAGACGAATATATAGTAGATATGCATTTGTTAGCGTAATAATTTTTTCACTGTCTTTCGTGTATGTGTGTATATATATATATATATACACTCACCGGCCACTTTATTAGGTACACCATGCTAGTAACGGGTTGGACCCCCTTTTGCCTTCAGAACTGCCTCAATTCTTCGTGGCATAGATTCAACAAGGTGCTGGAAGCATTCCTCAGAGATTTTGGTCCATATTGACATGATGGCATCACACAGTTGCCGCAGATTTGTCGGCTGCACATCCCAAAGATGCTCCATACAAGGCAGGATGGATCCATGCTTTCATGTTGTTTACGCCAAATTCTGACCCTACCATCCGAATGTCGCAGCAGAAATCGAGACTCATCAGACCAAGCAACGTTTTTCCAATCTTCTACTGTCCAATTTCGATGAGCTTGTACAAATTGTAGCCTCAGTTTCCTGTTCTTAGCTGAAAGGAGTGGTACCCGGTGTGGTCTTCTGCTGCTGTAGCCCATCTGCCTCAAAGTTCGACGCACTGTGCGTTCAGAGATGCTCTTAGGCCTACCTTGGTTGTAACGGGTGGCGATTTGAGTCACTGTTGCCTTTCTATCAGCTCGAACCAGTCTGCCCATTCTCCTCTGACCTCTGGCATCAACAAGGCATTTCCGCCCACAGAACTGCCGCTCACTGGATTTTTTTTCTTTTTCGGACCATTCTCTGTAAACCCTAGAGATGGTTGTGCGTGAAAATCCCAGTAGATCAGCAGTTTCTGAAATACTCAGACCAGCCCTTCTGGCACCAACAACCATGCCACGTTCAAAGGCACTCAAATCACCTTTCTTCCCCATACTGATGCTCGGTTTGAACTGCAGGAGATTGTCTTGACCATGTCTACATGCCTAAATGCACTGAGTTGCCGCCATGTGATTGGCTGATTAGAAATTAAGTGTTAACAAGAAGTTGGACAGGTGTACCTAATAAAGTGGCCGGTGAGTGTATATATACACACAGGTGCATCTCACAAAATTAGAATATCTTCGAAAAGTTAAACTCACATATAGTAATTACTATCTATTTCAAGTGTTTATTTCTGTTAATGTAGATGATTATGGCTTACAGCCGATGAAAACCCAAAAGTCATTATCTCAGTAAATTAGAATACTTTACAACACCAGCTTGAAAAATGATTTTCAAATCTGAAATGTTGGCCTACTGAAATGTATGTTGAGTAAATGCACTCAATACTTGGTCGAGGCTCCTTTGGCATCAATTACTGCATCAATGCGGTGTGGCATGGAGGCGATCAGCCTGTGGCACTGCTGAGGTGGTATGGAAGTACCGGTTGCTTTGATAGCAGCCTTCAGCTCCTCTGCATTGTTGGGTCTGGTGTCTCTCATCTTCTTCTTGACAATACCCCATAGATTCTCTATGGGATTAAGGTCAGGCGAGTTTGCTGGCCAATCAAGCACAATGATACTGTTGTTTGTAAATCAAGTATTGGTACTTTTGGCAGTGTGGACAGGTGCCAAGTCCTGCTGGAGAATGAAAATTCCATCTGCAAAAAGCTTGTCTACAGAGGGAAGCATGATGTGCTCTAAAATTTCCTTCTATTATACTTTTCCTTTGATTGTTCAACTCCTGGTTTTGGCTTATAAATTCTGATGTCAAATACTGACCAAATACTGACCGAGTGAAAGTGGCCTGACACTGACCTAATCCGACTAGAGAAAGTGGCTTAAATCCAACTGCAAAAAGAGTGATCCAACTGCCAATACAGGTGTTGTATAAAAAGTCATCCTTTATTGGGGAAATTTTAAAAAGGGGGAAAATGTAGAAAACTGCATACACCGACAAGCTAGGTGTGTTCAAACCAAGTCTAAGAACGCACTTTGCGTTCAAAATGCGTTTGGTTACAGCATCATGTAGCCCACCACACCTTAATTGTCGGTTTGTGCCTTTTTCTATACTTTCCTCCTCTTTTTAATTGTCTTCAATGAAGGATTTATTTTATATGTTACCTGGATTGGAAACTGGATCACTCCTTCCTTTTTGCATCCACCACACGCCATGCCGTGGCATTCATCACAGGCTTCTCTACTGACTGAACTTCTTGAACGGTGAGCTGGTTCATTTTTTTCTTCTAAACCCAACTAACACGTTCTTTGTAATGACAGTTTTTAATAACCAGTACAAAATTTTTTTAACAAATAAAGGCTTGGCCATTGATGACTAATTAGTCAGAAAAAAAGGTAAGAAAAGCTGAAAAATAGACTGCACAAAGGTATTCTAGAGCAAACTAACATTCATTGCCAGAATTATGCTGTAACCATCCCACACATCCTATGTTATAGGACATCAGGGTGACCATTCTATTATTTATGGAAAACTATATCCACTCATCATCATCATCTGACTCAATAACATGGGGGAACCCGAAGTTTCACTCATACTATCCAATTGCAAGGAATTAAATGAGCCTCACAGTGATGTTGGTAAATGACCCACATTGTCCACCGAGAATGAGCAGCAAAGGTTAGATGTCGGCCATCTCTCATGAGTATGAGTCATTCTAGTCTCTGTCCTTCAGAAAGGGAATATGAAAGTCTGCATTTTGTGAAAAATAACTAAAGCCTACTGTCCTCTACATGTATAAAAGATATGTAGACAGATGGCGGTTTTCAATGTTCATGTTCTATTTTTAATGATGAAATACCGCAAGACATTCTTATGACACATAACTTAAATATGCTGGTAGATGCTTCTTTATGAGGAAAATATCACATTGATTTCGACACTAGGAAACCAAATCAACCTTTGGTTATGGCTCGGATTTGATTAGAATATTAGTCTGATTGCTCAATGACACAATTTATAGAAACATCCAAGGGCCAGCGTTGCACACATCAGCCATAATGAAGAGCCTTGTATTAGGCTAAGTGCACACGTTGCAGAATTGCCGCGGAAATTTCGGCAGCAATTCTGCAACTCCTGCCATGGGTATATCGCATGCGAATTGGCATGCATATTCCCGCAGAAAACTAGCGTTTTGCAAGCATAATTAGCTTGCAGAATGCTAGCGTTTTCCAAGCGATCTGTAGCATCGCTTGGAAAACTGATTGACAGGTTGGTCACACTTGTCAAACATAGTGTTTGACAAGTGTGACCAACTTTTTACTATTGATCCAGCCTATGCAGCATCTATAGTAAAAGATAGAATACTAAAAATAATAAAAAAAATAAAAAAAATGGTTATACTCACCTTCCGCAAACAGCCGATCTCCTCAGCAGCTTCCGTTCCTATAGATGGTGTGTGTGCAGGACCTTCGATGACGTCGCGGTCACGTGATCGCAACGTCATCGCGGTCATGTGACCGCGACGTCATCGCAGGTCCTTCACACACACCATCTATAGGAACGGAAGCGGCCGCGTGCACCGCTGAGAGGCGGGAAGGCTCCGGGGGCCATCAAAGGTGAGTATATCATGATTTTTTATTTTCATTATTTTTTTTAACAATTATATGGTGCCCAGTCCATGGAGGAGAGTCTCCTCTCCTCCACCCTGGGTACCAACCGCACATGATCTGCTTACTTCCCACATGGTGGGCATAGCCCCCTGCGGGAAGTAAGCAGATCAATGCATTCCCAGGTGTGCGGAATCCCCGCGATTCCGCAAATTTAATGAACATGCTGCATATTTTTCCGGAATGCGATTCCGCTCAGGAAAAAAATGCAGCATGTGCACAAAAAATGCGGATTGCATTCTATTAAATAGGATGCTTAATGTGAGCGGGTTTTTTCGCAGTTTTATAGCGTTTTTATAGCGAAAAAACGCGAAAAAAATTCAAAAAATCTGCGAAAAATCGGCTACGTGTGCACATAGCCTTACAGTATTCAATAAAAGTGATGGTCTCCACAGGCTGGTCTTCATAGAAGTACCGTCCTGGCAGGCACAGGGGCCTTCAGACTCCAGGATGCCATAGCAACCCATCAGTTTCTCATGATCATGTCCCTGGGGTCTGATAGATGCGTGGATTGGCACGCCGGTCTGTGTGCTATAAATGCTACCCTTACAGACAACAGCATTTAACAAGTTAACAGCAACAGTCAGAGCTAAGCTTCATCTATGGCTGTTGAAATCTGTGTCTTTTCGGCTATCCAGTGTGGTAGGCCATGGCTATTTTTATTTTCACAGGTTCTCTTTAAAATAGACTTAATCAGGAATGGTATTCAGTTATAATTAAATCACCCCTCTCCCCAAGACTGATAAGTGATGTTTCTCATGAATGGTCACCCTGCGTGTTGCCTTCAGTTTGCCTTCTTGGCTCAGAACGGCATTGCGTCCTTCTAAGATGGCCATGCAGTGGCATGTGGAGTGCAGTGAAGTTCCCTGCCTTAGCTGTGAGATAGAAGTCGAGGTAGTGTATGCAATTACTACTGTACTCCACATCACTGTGGCCACATGTGGCCATCTTATATGCAGGAGGAATACAAAGCCAATATGATCGGAAGAGGCAAATGGAGGATAGCAGGTAGCCATATATATGCAGAGCTCCAGAGTCCTGGTTGTTGCAGTAATGTCGCTCTTCCACCGGGGGAGTGATATTACATCTGATGGTACCAAAGGAGTTCACCTGACCAGGTATCACAAGTCACACACTACATGTCACACTCCAGTCCACCAGGGGGAGCCTTGCTCCTATCTATTAGGGCACTCCTCACATACGGGTAAAACTGGTGGGTTGGATAGCAAGTTAGTCAGAAGCTGCCTGGGTTTGACCCAGAGAGGACCTGTCAGGCAGACGGGGAGAAGGAGGAACATCTGAGCTGCAGACAGAGGATCCCTGTCAGGGGTGGGATTCTGACAGAGACATAGCAAGAGATAGAAAGCTACGGAGCTGCACCTGCACCTCATTGCGGCAGCATCCTAAGAAAGGACAAGAAAGGAATTGTATTGTGGAGAGTGAGAAACGAAGTCACAGCACAAGGAGATAATACCGGGAGGAGTTCTGCCCCGAGATCGGCAGCCTCGTTCTGAGGCGCGTAACCGGTGGCCGGAACACCGAGGGAGTAATAGACTCTACGCATTACTTCAGAGACCAGCAGGACAGTCAATTCCAAGTTGGCTGCCCGACCTTAATACCTAAGAAGACACGGTGGCAAATTGTGGGGGTCGTGGCGTGTTTAGGGTCCCTACAAACAAGCCCCAGGCTATCCCAGTCATACGGGTTGTCCTATCCATACCATCTGGGGGACAGAGAGAGAGAGAGAACATCAGAAACATCTACGAGAGTTGTGAGGACTATCCCGTGGTGCTCAGCAGGGAAGTACTACAACACACAGGCGCTAGTAGGAAGGCTACTGATTTCCACCTGGATAAGGGAACTCTGGATGTACCTTCGGACCGGCTGGATTCCACCTGCCCTGTGACCAGTGCTCTGGACTGTGGATGCTGAAGCCTTCAGTAAAAGGTAAAGAGACTGCAACCTTGTGTCCTCGTTATTCACCGTGTCTTAAACTATCACCATCTACACTTCTGGGAAGCCCTGGGGGTACACTTCACCTGTGGGAAGGTATACCATCTAGCTGCCATAACATCACCCCAGCGGACCCCTCAGCAGTGTCGGTCACCCTGACCGAATACCACAGGTGGCATCACGAACACCGTACAAACTACCCGTTTAATTGGACGCCCCTCAGAGGGCCATGACAGGGTCGGGCCACCGTGACATCCCCAGAACTGAGAAGGACCCAGTACCGAGTACCCCATTGCCCCGACGTGGGGGCGCTCCAATCTTTGGCATCACGAACAGGATCTACTTAAGCCTGAAAATCGGGTCATGTGTGCCTAAGAACTGTGTCAGAACTGTATTGGAACTGTGATTTATTGCAAGGACTGTGTATTGCCATTTGCCGCCAAAATTCCCGCCAAAACCGGCACCATTGCCCCACCACGAGGAGCGCAGGAGAAGAAGAAGGGCGTGGAGTTGTAGGCGTGAATGAATTGAGAAGTGCGAAAAATAATGGCCGCCCAGTCTAAATATCTCTGTACCTTTAGGACGTGTCTGTCAGCAGCTGAGATCCGCCTCCTGATGCTTAATGTCGGGCGGAGACAAAGAAAACGAAACCGCCCACAAAGGAGGGAGCAGGAAAAGGACCAGGAAGGAGCCAGCCACGTGGGAGACGCCATGGCAAGCCGCCCGGGACCAGAGCGTGGGGTCGGAGCAGAGGACTCCCCCAGCTACCCAGAGAGGCACCGCGACCAGGCCTCCACTGTTGGCGCTGACTTCCTGCAGGCCGGAATGGAGGAGTTGATTGACCAGCTCCTGCAGATGCGGGTAACCACCAGGGCCGCATACTGGACGACACCTGCGGAGGACTCGTCAACACCGCCACCGCTCCCTACATTGCTACAGGAGCTGCTGCCAACACCATCGCGGACGCCGCCGCCAGCAGAGCCAGCCGACATCGAGAACACCGCTGCGGCAGGTAAGAATGCCGACCCTGCCTCGGTGACCGAAGGACTGCTGATAGGCCCCGTAGCAGCGCTACCTGCTGCCACACCTAAGACTAACGACACTAACCCCCTAGCCTCTGAACTAGCGGATCCTAACACTACCACCACGGTGTGCATCATTTCTACTACTAAACCTGCCACTAAAACTGACATTCGAACCAAGGCTCCTAGTGACTTGACCACACTTGAAAGACGAACCAACGACATTGACACCGCATCAGACGAGAGCACGGGACCAGAGCTTCCCCGGTCAAGAAGTGTTCATTATCAACTGATGTCTTGCAACCTATTATGAGAAAAAACCTCGGAGAACCAAAAAATGTATATAGTTCTTTTAAAACTGTTCCTGACTTTGCTGTTTAAACCCGTCTAGGGTTAACTCCTCAGGGATCCCTTTGTTTACCCGGGATCCCTATTGTTTCAAGTTTTTCTATTTGTCTTCTAAAGAACTGCAGAATCATGAACTGCGCATGATCAAAAACTACTTGTACATAGTTTGCACCTTCTTAAAGGTGCTTCCTACTGGTTTTACATAGGAGACTTTTACAGAGACTGCCTCTTAACAGAAACTGCTGTTAATTATGCTGTAAAAATAACTGCTTTGCTTCACAGACCTGAAGAAAAACCCTTTGGTGTGGCAGAATTCCGGGTCAGGATTACACGTCTTGTAGCTCACCCAAGACCAACGTTTGGGGGTTCGTAACGGGTCCCTCAGATCATGTCATACTGCCTTAAACCAACTTGAAAATTAATGATGTGATTATTTGCACTACCTCTGAAAAGACTTGGATCCCCTCTTAAAGGGAATGTTCACTTGTTGCACTTAGTTAAAACATGATAGTGTTGTCTTAAGAAGTTAGATAGTAATAATGTTTATGCATAGTAATAGTATGTAGTTAGAAAACTAGTGATAAGACATGTTTGAAAATGTTGAGAGTAAAATGTTTAATGATGTACTGTAAATAAAATTGAGGACAAGAGGAAGTTGGAAGAAAGATTGTTATGATCCTGGTGGTAGGATCTCAAACTGACCTGACAAATATACCCTGAGTATATAGGACAAGTTCTGGGGATGTGGAAGCTATATTGACCGCAATCCTGATCCTATCCAAACACACTAAAGGCAGCTGTGGAACGTTACCTGAAAACCTAGACGTCTCGTCACAGCCTGAGAAACTAACTACCCCTAGAGAGAAAGCAAAGACCTCACTTGCCTCAGAGAAATGTACCCCAAAGTTTTAGATAGCCCCCCACAAATAATAACGGTGAGTCAAGGGGAAAACACAAACGTAGAGATGAAACAGATTTAGCAAATGAGGCCCGCTAATACTAGATAGGCAGAAAATAGATAGGTGTCTGTGCGGTCAGTACAAAAACTATCAAAAGTAAACCACGCAGAGAATACAAGAACCCCCACACCGACTCACGATGTGAGGGGCGCACTCTGCACCCCAGAACTAACCAGCAAGCAAAAAATCACATAAAAGCAAGCTGGGCTGAACTCATTATATAATGAGAAACGTTTTCAAGGAAATAATGAGAAACTGAACAAGCAAACTTAGCTTCTCATAGCAGGAGACTGGTCACAAGGAATATTCAGGAGAGCACAGGATCAGGACTGAATACACTGACAGCAGGCGACAAGTAAAGGTCCAGGTGAGTTAAATAGGCCCAGCCTAGCAGGAGATGAAACAGCTGAGCCCAGCCAAGACCAGCCATATCGCTAAAGGCCACCAGAGGGAGCCCAAGAACAAACACACAGTACCACTCATGACCACAGGAGGGAGCCCGAGAACGGAATTCACAACAGTACCCCCCCCTTGAGGAGGGGTCACCGAACCCTCAACAGAGCTCCCAGGCCGATCAGGACGAGCCAAATGAAAGGCACGAACCAAATCGGCCGCATGGACATCGGAGGCGACAACCCAGGAATTATCCTCCTGACCATAACCCTTCCATTTCACTAAGTACTGAAGCCTTTGTCTCGAAATACGAGAATCCAAGATCTTCTCCACCACATATTCCAACTCCCCCTCGACCAAGACCGGAGCAGGAGGATCAATAGAAGGGACCACAGGCACCACATATCTCCGCAACAATGACCTATGGAACACATTATGAATGGCAAACGATGTTGGGAGGTCCAAACGAAAAGACACAGGGTTGAGGATTTCCAAAATCTTATAAGGACCGATGAAACGAGGCTTGAACTTAGGAGAGGAAACCTTCATCGGGACATAACGAGAAGACAACCATACCAAATCCCCCACACGAAGTCGGGGACCCACACAGCGATGGCGGTTAGCAAAGCGCTGAGCCTTCTCTTGGGACAAAGTCAAATTGTCCACCACATGGTTCCAAATCTGCTGCAACCTATCCACCACAGAATCCACCCCAGGACAGTCAGAAGACTCAACCTGACCCGAGGAGAAACGAGGATGAAAACCAGAATTGCAAAAGAAAGGTGAAACCAAAGTAGCAGAACTAGCCCGATTATTGAGGGCGAACTCAGCCAATGGCAAAAAGGTCACCCAATCATCCTGGTCAGCAGAAACAAAACATCTCAAATAAGTTTCCAAGGTCTGATTAGTTCGTTCGGTTTGACCATTCGTCTGAGGATGGAAGGCTGACGAAAAAGACAATTCAATGCCCATCTTAGCACAAAAGGATCGCCAAAATCTGGACACAAACTGGGATCCTCTGTCGGACACAATGTTCTCCGGAATACCATGTAAACGAACCACATTCTGAAAAAACAATGGCACCAAATCGGAGGAGGAAGGCAACTTAGGCAAGGGTACCAAATGGACCATTTTGGAAAAACGATCACAAACCACCCAGATGACAGACATCTTCTGAGAGACAGGAAGATCCGAAATAAAATCCATGGAAATATGCGTCCAAGGCCTCTTCAGGACAGGCAAAGGCAAAAGCAATCCACTGGCACGAGAACACGAAGGCTTGGCCCGAGCACAAATCCCACAGGACTGCACAAAGGAACGCACATCCCGCGACAAGGAAGGCCACCAAAAGGATCTCGCCACCAAATCCCTGGTACCAAAAATCCCAGGATGACCCGCCAACACCGAAGAATGAACCTCGGAAATAACTCTACTGGTCCATCTGTCTGGGACAAACAGTCTCTCCGGTGGACAACGGTCAGGTCTATTGGCCTGAAACTCCTGCAACACCCGTCGCAGATCAGGAGAGATAGCAGACAAAATCACCCCCTCTTTGAGAACACCAGTCGGTTCAGAAACTTCCGGGGAGTCAGGTACAAAACTCCTAAAAAGGGCATGAGCCTTCACGTTTTTCGAACCCGGAAGATATGAAACCACGAAATTGAAACGAGAGAAAAACAGCGACCATCGAGCCTGTCTCGGATTCAACCGTTTGGCAGACTCGAGATAAGTCAAATTCTTGTGATCCGTCAAGACCACCACACGATGCTTGGCTCCCTCAAGCCAATGTCGCCACTCCTCAAATGCCCACTTCATTGCCAACAACTCTCGATTACCAACATCATAATTCCGCTCGGCAGGCGAAAACTTTCTTGAAAAGAAAGCACATGGTCTCATCACAGAGCCATCAGAGCTTCTCTGCGACAAAACAGCCCCTGCTCCAATCTCTGAAGCATCAACCTCGACCTGAAAGGGAAGAGAGACATCGGGCTGGCGCAAGACAGGAGCCGAAGAAAACCGACGTTTCAACTCCTGACAGGCCTCCACGGCCGCAGGAGACCAATTCGTCACATCAGAACCCTTCTTGGTCAAATCCGTCAAAGGCTTCACCACACTAGAAAAATTAGTGATGAAGCGACAGTAAAAATTAGCAAAACCCAAGAACTTCTGAAGACTCTTCACAGATGTAGGTTGAGTCCAGTCATGAATAGCCTGGACCTTGACTGGATCCATCTCGATAGTAGAAGGAGAAAAAATAAAGCCCAAAAAGGAAACCTTCTGGACTCCGAAGAGACATTTAGAGCCCTTCACAAACAAGGCATTGGCACGCAGGACCTGAAATACCATCCTGACCTGCTTCACATGAGACTCCCAATCATCAGAAAAGACCAAAATATCATCCAGGTACACAATCATAAATCTATCCAGGTACTCTCGGAAGATATCGTGCATGAAGGACTGAAACACAGAGGGGGCATTAGAAAGCCCAAAAGGCATCACCAAGTACTCAAAATGGCCTTCGGGCGTATTAAATGCTGTTTTCCATTCATCGCCCTGCTTTATGCGCACAAGATTATACGCTCCACGAAGATCTATCTTGGTGAACCAACTGGCCCCCCTAATCCGGGCAAACAGATCGGACAACAGTGGCAAGGGATACTGAAATTTGACCGTGATGTTGTTTAGAAGGCGATAATCTATACAGGGTCTCAGAGAACTATCCTTCTTGGCCACAAAAAAAGAACCCTGCACCCAAAGGGGATGAGGACGGGCGAATATGTCCCTTCTCCAAGGACTCCTTTATATAACTCTGCATAGCGGTATGTTCTGGTACAGACAAATTAAAAAGTCGTCCCTTAGGGAACTTACTACCAGGAATCAGATTTATGGCACAATCACAATCCCTATGAGGAGGTAGGGCACTGGATTTGGGCTCATCAAATACATCCTGGTAGTCCGACAAAAATTCAGGGACTTCAGAAGGAGTAGAAGAAGCAATTGACACCAAAGGAGCATCGCCATGAATCCCCTGGCACCCCCAACTTGACACAGACATTGCTTTCCAATCCAGGACTGGATTATGAGCCTGCAGCCATGGCAGACCCAACACGACATCATGCAAATTATGTAGCACCAGAAAGCGAATTACCTCCTGATGTACAGGAGCCATGCACATGGTCAATTGAGTCCAGTACTGAGGTTTATTCTTGGCCAATGGTGTAGCATCAATTCCCTTTAGCGGGATAGGGAATTGTAAAGGCTCCAAGATAAAACCACAGCGCCTGGCAAATGACAAATCCATCAAATTCAGGGCAGCACCTGAATCCACAAAAGCCATAACTGGGTAGGATGACAGAGAGCAAATCAAAGTAACAGACAAAATTAATTTGGGTTGTACAGTACCAATGGTGACAAACTTGGCAACCCTTTTTGTGTTCTTAGAGCATGCTGAGATAACATGAGCAGAATCACCACAGTAAAAGCACAACCCATTCTGACGTCTGTGGTTTTGCCGTTCAACTCTGGTCAGAATCCTGTCACATTGCATAGGCTCAGGTTTCTGCTCAGAAAATACCGCCAGAGGGTGCACAGGTTTGTGCTCCCGCAAACGCCGATCAATCTGAATGGCCAAAGACATTGACTCATTCAGACCCACCGGCGTGGGGAACCCCACCATAACATCTTTAGGGGCTTCAGAAAGACCCTTTCTGAAAATCGCCGCCAGGGCGCACTCATTCCACTGAGTGAGCACTGACCACTTCCTAAACTTCTGACAATAAACCTCTGCTTCATCCCGACCCTGAGAGAGAGCCAGCAAAACCTTCTCTGCTTGGTCTACCAGATTTGGTTCCTCATAAAGCACTCCAAGCGCCAGAAAAAACGCATCAACATTTAGCAGTGCCGGATCTCCTGGCGCCAAAGAGAATGCCCAATCTTGAGGGTCACCCCGCAACAAAGAAATAACAATTTTGACTTGCTGAACAGAGTCGCCAGATGAGCGAGGTCTCAGAGAAAGAAATAACTTACAATTATTCTTAAAGTTCAAAAACCTAGATCTATCTCCGGAAAACAGCTCAGGAATAGGTATTTTAGGCTCTGACATAGGACTGCGGACTACATAATCCTGAATGCCCTGTACCCTTGCAGTGAGATGATCCACACTAGAAGACAGACTCTGAATGTCCATATTAGTAGCTGCATACAGAACCACCCAGAGATTAAGGGGAGGAGAGAGGCAAAACACAGTGCAGAGGAAAAAAAAAAAAATGACCTTAAGATTTCTCTTCTCCCTCTTTAGCTGCATTAACACTTTCGGGCCTGCTGTACTGTTATGATCCTGGTGGTAGGATCTCAAACTGACCTGACAAATATACCCTGAGTATATAGGACAAGTTCTGGGGATGTGGAAGCTATATTGACCGCAATCCTGATCCTATCCAAGCAAACTAAAGGCAGCTGTGGAACGTTACCTGAAAACCTAGACGTCTCATCACAGCCTGAGAAACTGACTACCCCTAGAGAGAAAGCAAAGACCTCACTTGCCTCAGAGAAATGTACCCCAAAGTTTTAGATAGCCCCCCACAAATAATAACGGTGAGTCAAGGGGAAAACACAAACGTAGAGATGAAACAGATTTAGCAAATGAGGCCCGCTAATACTAGATAGGCAGAAAATAGATAGGTGTCTGTGCGGTCAGTACAAAAACTATCAAAAGTAAACCACGCAGAGAATACAAGAACCCCCACACCGACTCACGATGTGAGGGGCGCACTCTGCACCCCAGAACTAACCAGCAAGCAAAAAATCACATAAAAGCAAGCTGGGCTGAACTCATTATATAATGAGAAACGTTTTCAAGGAAATAATGAGAAACTGAACAAGCAAACTTAGCTTCTCATAGCAGGAGACTGGTCACAAGGAATATTCAGGAGAGCACAGGATCAGGACTGAATACACCGACAGCAGGCGACAAGTAAAGGTCCAGGTGAGTTAAATAGGCCCAGCCTAGCAGGAGATGAAACAGCTGAGCCCAGCCAAGACCAGCCATATCGCTAAAGGCCACCAGAGGGAGCCCAAGAACAAACTCACACAGTACCACTCATGACCACAGGAGGGAGCCCGAGAATGGAATTCACAACAAAAGATACAGTCTAGCCTGTAGTGGAGGTGAAACTTGTTCTGAATTTCAATAAAGTGAACCCGTAGGGGTTAGTGATTCCTCTAGAGAGCCATAGATAGATGGTTGATAGACTTTGCACTTAGAGAAAGAAGAATGTTAAATTATTGTTATAGTACTTAGTAGATAGAATACCTGTATGGGTAATTGGTTCCATAGATAGATAATAATTGTTTTCAATTTGCCTTTGCACAATGTAAATGTGTTTTTGTTTGTAACGTTCAAGTGTTCTCACCTCCCATAAAGGGAAGCACTGTTATATTAATTTGTTCATAGCATTCCAAAAATTTTGCATGTCTTTTAATAACCTGTAATTGTTGTTTTCTTTTCCCAGTCCCGGAGTACTGGATTTAACGGGGGGGGGAGTGCAGCGCCCCAGAGTCCTGGTCGTTGCAGTAATGTCGCTCTTCCACCAGGGGGAGTGATATTACGTCTGATGGTACTAAAGGAGTTCACCTGACCAGGTATCACAAGTCACACACTACACTTCACACTCCAGTTCACCAGGGGGAGCCTTGCTTCTATCTATTAGAGCACTCCTCACATACGGGTAAAACTGGTGGGTTGGATAGCAAGTTAGTCAGAAGCTGCCTGGGTTTGACCCAGAGAGGACCTGTCAGGCAGACAGGGGGAGAAGGAGGAACATCTGAGCTGCAGACAGAGGATCCCTGTCAAGGGTGGGATCTTGACAGAGGTCTAGCACAAGATAGAAAGCTATGGAGCTGCACCTGCCCCTACGTGCAGCAGCATCCTAAGAAAGGACAAGAAAGGAATTGTATTGTGGAGAGTGAGAAACGAAGTCACAGCACAAGGAGATAATACCGGGAGGAGTTCTGCCCCGAGATCGGCAGCCTCCTTCTGAGGCGCATAACTGGTGGCCGGAACACCGAGGGAGTAATAGACTCTACGCATTACTTCAGAGACCAGCAGGACAGTCAATTCCAAGTTGGCTGCCCGACCTTAATACCTAAGAAGACACGGTGGCAAATTGTGGGGGTCGGGGCGTCTCTAGGGTCCCTACAAACAAGCCCCAGGCTATCCCAGTTATACGGGTTGTCCTATCCATACCAGAGAGGGGACAGAGAGAGAGAGAACATCAGAAACATCTACGAGAGTTGTGAGGACTATCCCGTGGTGCTCAGCAGGGAGGTACTACAACACACAGGCGCTAGTAGGAAGGCTACTGATTTCCACCTGGATAAGGGAACTCTGGATGTGCCTTCGGACTGGCCGGATTCCACCTGCCCTGTGACCAGTGCTCTGGACTGTGGACACTGAAGCCTTCAGTAAAAGGTAAAGAGACTGCAACCTTGTGTCCTCGTTATTCACCGCGTCTTATACTATCACCATCTACACTTCTGGGAAGCCCTGGGGGTACACTTCACCTGTGGGAAGGTATACCATCTAGCTGCCATAACATCACCCCAGCGGACCCCTCAGCAGCGTCGGTCACCCTGACCGAATACCACAGGTGGCGTCACGAACACCGTACAAACTACCCCTTTAATTGCACGCCCCTCAGAGGGCCACGGACCGGGTCGGGCCACCGTGACATCCCCAGAACTGAGAAGGACCCGGTACCGAGTACCTCATTGCCCTGACGTGGGGGCGCTCCATATATGTTGTCACTTTTCAGTCCAAGGGTCACTTTAACTTCTATATTACAGTAAAAAAAAAAACGGGAAAAATTCAGACAAAAAACTGGGACTTAATTGGTTATGTTTTCTGTAGAAACATGTTTTAAAGAAAACTTTGCCCAACAACAAAAAAAAAGTATGTTTTAAGAGGATGCAAAAATAAACTGATGAACCTAAGCTTTAGGGTACCGTCACACATTGAAATTTTCATTGCTGCGACGGCACGATCCGTGACGTCGCAGCGATCGTATGAATATCGCTCCAGCGTCGTAGACTGCGGTCACACGTTGCAATCACGGCGCTGGAGCGATGCCGAAGTCCCCGGGTAACCAGGGTAAACATCGGGTAACTAAGCGCAGGGCCGCGCTTAGTAACCCGATGTTTACCCTGGTTACCAGCGTAAACGTAAAAAAACAAACAGTACATACTCACCCGTCGGTGTCCTTCAGGTCCCTTGCCGTCTGCTTCCTGCTCTGAGTGCAGCCGTACAGTGAGAGCAGATCGCAGCACCGCTGTGATCTGCTCTCACTTTCCGGCCGGCACTCAGAGCAGGAAGCAGACGGCAAGGGACCTGAAGGACACCGACGGGTGAGCATGTACGGTTTGTTTTTTTACGTTTACGCTTGTAACCAGGGTAAACATCGGGTTACTAAGCGCGGCCCTGCGCTTAGTTACCCGATGTTTACCCTGGTTACAAGCGAAGACATCGCTGGATCGCTGTCACACACAACGATCCAGCGATGTCAGCGGGTGATCAAGCGACGAAAGAAAGTTCCAAACGATCTGCTACGACGTACGATTCTCAGCAGGGTGTCTGATCGCAGTAGCGTGTCAGACACAGCGATATCGTAACGATATCGCTAGAACGTCACGAATCGTAACGTCGTAGCGATGGAAATTTCAATGTGTGACGGTACCCTTAGTCAAACACCAAGGTTAAAGGGGGTTTTCCAGTTTTGGAAAACCCCTGTTCCCCAGTTGCTCCCTGGGTTGTGGTGTGTTTTAGTGCTGACATTACGTCGACAATGCTGCAGGCCAATCATTGAGATCGGAAAAGGTAACAAGAAAAACAACACTCACCAGATCCTTCTTTCAAGATGTGGTTTTAATCCATAAAATTGGCTACATTGATATTTGTGCAGGTGTCAGGGGAGTTTTTTCATGAACAGTGAGACCTGCACCTCTGCAAATATCAATGTAACCAATTTTATGGATTAAAACCACATCTTGAAAGAAGGATTGTGTGATTGCTGTTTTTCTTGTTACATTTTCCGATATAATACATGTTCTTTATGCACCACCCAGAAAAGATCCGACAAGGCTATTTCTAAGGATTTGGGTTGAAATAACACACAAAAAAGTGACTTGGTGCTTGGAATGACACTTCTTTTTTTTAAACAATCATTGAGATCAATGGCTCGTGCCGTCAGAGTCGGTGAAGTTTGTTATAGCCTGCTGTGTTGTCAACTTGATGTCAGTGTTTTAGACAATAAAAGACACCAGGGGTGGCAGTGGAGGCTCAGTGCTGCACCCAGGGAAGGTAAGTCAGGGAAAGGGGTTTTCCAAAACAGGAAATCCCCTTTAATTGCATAGGAAGCCAATAATCTATAAGTATTTTTTAGACCTGAGAAAATAGCAGAGTGCTAAGAGAAACCCTATGTAAACACACGGAGAACATGCAAACGCCATACATACATACACCGTGTGCACAATTATTAGCAAATGAGTATTTTGACCACATCATGATTTTTATGCAGATTTTCCATCTCCAAGCTGTATAAACTTGAATGCTTATTGGATGAAGCAGATCAGGTGATGTGTAATGAGGTAGGGTGAGGCCTAAGGATACAACGCCCTGTATCAAGGTGCGCAGAATTGTTAGACAGCTTGTTTCCATAGACAAAATGTGCCAAAAGAGATATTTAACGGACTCTGAAACTCAAAAATTGTTGCAAGTCTTACATAGGGCTGCAACACTCTTGAATTGCTAAGACATTGGGGAACAATTAGAGAACCATGAAAACTTTTCTTGCAAATAGTCCATAGAGTCGCAAAAAAACATGTTGAGAAAAAAGTCACACATTGGCTACAAAAGATTTAAAAAGAATCAAAGATGAAGCGCCAAGGACCCCATTATCATATTCCAGAACTGGAACCTCCCTGGAGCGCCCAGAAGTACAAGTTGTTCAATGCTCAGAGACACGACCGACATAAGGAAGACTGAGACCCGACCATCCCTGAGCAAGACACAGAAGGTGAAATGTCAAGACTGGGCCAAGAAATACCTGAAGACAGATCAGTAGCAGGCACAGAACTTTATTTCCACTCAGACGTCAGAAAGCTGGAGGTGAGGTACTGCTATGGGCTGGTATTATTAAAGGGAACCTGTCACCCCCCCCAGGCGTTTGTAACTAAGCCACCTTGTGCAGCACTAATGCTGCATTCTGTCAAGGTGGCTCTTTTATTTGGGGTCCCTTGCACCGCTGAAAGAATCGTTTTTACAATTTGCTCTCCATACCTGTAGTTTGTCAGGGGGGCATGTCTTTCCTCCTAGGACACAATCGCCTCCCAGCCATCACTTATTTCCTCCTTTCCCCTGGGCGCCGCCTCCTCAGCGTTCAGTTATGTCCTCGGTGCCTGCGCTGTAATTTTTTTTCTCGGGCATGCGCAGTTAGTGCTGCCCTTCCACTGACATCACATGATGTCTTCATTCTCGCGCCTGCATGTACGTGCGGCCCGAGATCCCTCCCCGCAGTCCCTTCTGATTTATTCACACTGCGGGGCTGGGAATCTTTCAGCTGAAATGTGTCGCAGCACAGAGAGTCACTGCACTGCAATAAACGCTGCTGGCCAATCCGAGCCTGACAGCTGACGTCGGCGTACATGTTACTGGTGGTACATGGTAGTGACGCCAAGTGCTACTCATCACTTGCACACTAAAGTTCGCTGCAGGTTTCTGCATCAGCTATAGAAGAGGATGCCACATGTTGTGGGAGCAGGAGGATGTGAGTAGAATTGTTTATTTTCTTTACATTTCTTGAAGAAGAGTGGCAGAACTTATACCAAGATGGAGAACATATATTAGTGGAATGGATGGATGGGGGACATTATACCAGGAAAGGGCCCAGAATGGAGACATGCCAGGAAAGGGAGACATTATCACATTATACCAGGAAAGAGAAAGATAATACTAGTATAGGGGACATTATTACTGAAAGGGCCACTTTGCAAGAAAAAGCCCCATGATGCAGAAAATTATATATAGAAGGGCATCAGTATGGGGGACATTATACCAGGAAAGGGAGACATAAGACTAGGAAGGGGCCCAGGCTGGAGACATTATACTATTATGGGGTACATTATTACTGGAAGGGGCCCAGGATGGGGGACATTACGCCAGGAAAAGGCCCAAGGCATTACACCTGGAAGGGGCCCACGATGGTAGATATTATTATAGCAAGTGGCCAGGATGGGGAACATTATTACAGGAAAGGGGCACAGGATGGGGGCATTATTACATGATGGGACATGGTTACATAAGAGGGATAACATGTCTGTCTTCACAAATTGTGGAACGCTCAGAGGTGTAGCTAGGGTTTTGGTTCAATGGGGCAAAACCTGAGTGGGCCCCTAACTAGGTAACCTTGATTGCAACTGTTATGAATCACAGGGGGAATATTTTTATTATCCAACCGCTGCCACCAATATGTGATGAACCGGGGGTGTTTGGTTGCCCCAGTTCTTTCTTCAGGGATTTATTTATATCCCACTTCCCAGTTCCGGCTTGGAACTTGCAGCTCCCTGGTGCCCCCTTACCCTCAGGTCAGTCAGGGTACTTCACCTAGAATAGGTAGTCACCAGAAAGGCTGCTAGGTTGTGTACTGGCTATTGGGCACGCTGCTGTGAGGGTGATATACTATTCCCGGCCGCAGCCGGGCAATACACTTGTAAAACCCTTTCCGTCACTGCCAGCTATACCCAACAAACTCAGTACGCAAAGACCAACATGGATATTACCGCCATATGGTCAGTGGTAGATACCAGTCTGTTATGATCCTTAGTGGCTGAGGATCACAGATTAGACTAGCTAAGTTACTGAACATAGAACAAGCTCTAGGGAGGTGGTAACTGAACTGACCGCAAAACCTGATCCTAACCAAACACAATAAAGGTAGCCGGTGAACGTGCCTAAATTCCTGGACGTCTCGACGCAGCCTGAGAAACTTGCTACCCCTATAGAGAAAGTAAGACCTCACTTGCCTCAGAGAAATGACCCCAAAGATATAGGAAGCCCCCAACAAATAATAACGGTGAGGTAAGGGGAAAATACAAAACGTAGAAATGAAAACAGATTCAGCAAATGAGGCCCACTAATACTAGATAGCAGAAGACAGGCAGGGAACTGTGCGGTCAGTAAAAAACCCTATATAAAATATCCACGCTGAGAATTCAAGAACCCCCACACCAACTAACGGTGTGAGGGGAGAAACTCAGCCCCCTAGAGCTACCAGCAAGCAAGGAAATCACATATTAGCAAGCTGGACAAGGACAAATAAATAACCAAGAAACATATTGAACACTGATGATCAAAAAATGAACAAACAGAAAACTTAGCTTCTCTTGGAGAGACTGATAACGAAGGTAGGCAGGAGAGATCAAAATAGCACTGAATACATTGACAGCAGGCAACAACTGATAGTCCAGGTGAGCTAAATAGGAAACCAGCTAACAGATAACGAGACAGCTGATCCAGCCTCAGACCTGCAGAATGACACAAAGAGCCACCAGAGGGAGCCCAAAGATAGCACTCACACAGTACCACTTGTGACCACAAGAGGGAGCCCAAAAACAGAGTTCACAACACCAGTCCTACAGAACATATAAGAGATTATAGCACAGTTACAGATAATGACTTACTGCTGACGTTCTTTCTGTGGGAATTGTTCATTTTTCCCACCTTTTCCATCTGGCCCAGACCGACATGACAACTTCTTCCAGCCACGACTCGGCTGCAGTGAATACAACAAAGACATATTTTACTTCTCATATTCCAGCCCCATCACCATCTACTGTATTCCCAACCTGCCCAAACTCCTCATCCTGCTGATATCCCAATACTGAGCCGCTGCTGCCGTATGTGTCGCTATTACTGCACCTGCTATGTGGTTCTCTGTGCCTTCTAAATTCTAAAGCAACCCCTCTATAATAAAGTAATGCTTGGTGCAAGTGCCCATAGGCACTTCATATAGTATAATGTACTCCCCTTAGGCCTGCTCTATATTGTATAATGCACCCCCATAGGCAGCCTCTATAGCATAAGGCAGCCCCCATAAGCAGACTCTATAGTATAAGGCAGCCCCCATAGGCAGACTCTATAACACAAAGCAGCCCCCCTAGGCAGACTCTATAGCATAAGGCAGCCCCCATAGGCAGACTCTATAGAACAAGGCAGCCCCCATAGGCAGACTTTATAGCCCAAGACAGCACCCATAGGCAGACTCTGTAGCATAAGGAAGCCCCCATAGGCTGACTCTGTAGTATAAGGTACCCCCCCATAAGCTAACTCTGACAATGAGTGCTTGCCAGTGACCAGATGACATAGGAGATGGCAAACAGTGAACAGCTGAGCCTTAATGCAAGGAAGTTTCCAGGAGTTCTCATCTGAGCAGATTGACTCCTGCACTGCTAAAAGAAACACGCACAGCTTAATATGAAGGTGAAGTGCTTCTAATCAGTGCAGCAGGAGAAATTAGACACTGCATTCTTCTTGCTCCTCTTTGTCTCGGTAGACCCATGACAAAGACTCTATATAGTATAATGCACCCCCATAGGCCTCTATTATATTATGCACTCCCCATATAGCATAATGCACTCCCCATAGACAGACTCTATATAGTATAATGCACTCCCTATAGGCCTTTATAGTATAATGCATTCCCTATAACCAGACTCTATTTAGTATAATGCACCCCCATAGGCCTCTATATTATAATGTGCCCCCATAGTCATCTATAGTATAATCCACCCCCATAGGCCTCTATAGTATAATATACTCCCATAAAAAGTAAATAAATACAATACTCACCTCTCCTCGTTTCCCGCAGCTCCATGCGCTCTCACATAGCGGTTGGGTGGCTGTGCAGGGAGATTGAGTCTCCCTGTTATGCCGCAGAGTGTAACTCTATGGCTATGTGCACATGTTCGGAATTGCTGCGGAAATTTCCACGGCAATTCCGCAACTGTGCCACGGGTAAAACGCATGCGGAATTGGCATGCATTTTCCCGCTAAATCCTGAATGTGTGCACATAGCCTATGGGTGAGCTGCGCAAGCCGATACAGTTACAGTAGCATAGCTCCGGATGGGCCTCTCAGTGAGTAGGGCCCGGGATGACCGCCCTCTCTGCTCCCTGGGTAGCTACGCTATTGGGAACGCTACAGGGGCCCAGTCCAAATTTTGCATCTATGCCCTTCGGACTCTAGTTACAACACTGTAGGTCACCGATATTTGTTTGAAATGTATTTTGTACATTTTGAATCATTTGATTATTATTCTCAGATGAAACACTCACCTTTATTTTTTTAATACAATCCAATAACAGAATAAAAATATTAAGAGACTGAAACTGAAATAAAGCTTTTTAATCTTATATAATCTTTCTTCTAGGTAATCTTACAACATTAGAAAACCATTCATGTGAATAGTTCTGAGCTACAATACCAGACACACCCCATGGACAAGAGGCACAATGTTTCACGTTGAAGTATCATGTCATATTGTCACACCAGGTTACTATTTTATATATTCTTATTATTAGGCTGTGTTTAGATAAGATTATGAAAAATTGACTATTTTTCATCTAGTAAAATGGCCAATTTTTCATCCGTACAGTGTTTCACAGGTCCGATTTTGATATTTGTATGCTATTTATATATCAAAAAATAAAAGAATATGTCATTAATTGCAATGAATGCTGTAAATTGTACTCCGGATTGTGTCTATATTGCATCTTTTATTTTTATGTGCCCATTAAGTTTAAGGGGTGAATCTGGTCGGAATATTGGATCACAGTAGTGAATGGTGTGATTTTTTTACACACAGACCATAGAGTAGAAAGGTTCATCTGAAGGTCCTCATTGACATCCATCAGTCCATGTGCTGTCTGTTTGGCATATAGGCAACATACAGACCGAAAATACGCTCATCTGAACGAGCCCTTAGGGTTTTCTTACTATTCGGCGTGTTTCTTCTCCTGTGACGCTGATGAGACCTTTGCTCCCTTTCGGAAGTCATTTACAGTTTCCACCACCTACTAAGAAAACAATGTTTCACAGCTCGCAGTCATCTGCACAGATACAGTCCTGAAAGTTTGGAATATGATACCACATGTCATATCAGGATGAAAAAAAACAAAAAACAATATTAATCTGAAAAAATATTCATTTTCATTGCGGTGACATTGCTGCACCCTTTCAAAGGTTAAATGGTCCGATTGTTATTGTGCAGTAAATACAGATGGTTACATTTACCGTGACATCATTGGCTTGAAATAACCCATCACAATGGAATTTAGGCTGTGCCACCCCAGAGATAATTAAAATAGTCACCCAGGGTGCATCTGCCAGGGTGGGGGTGATGGAATTGTGTGGGAGAGGACAATGCAAAGTCTGTAGCCTGTATAGGAGCACTGAGATATATGTGTTTATTATTGATTTTTGCACTACAGGCTGTAATACAATATTATGCATTTATTTATTAATACAGACCTATGTATTTTGTTAAATGAGGGTGGGGTAGAAGGACTGGAGTGCAGAATAAGGGTGGGACAGAAGAAAAAGGAGGTGATTGACTGAGCCCTACAGTAGGAGAGTGGGTGGAGGGAGATGTGAGCTGAGCTCCTGGTACAGTCACACACTGACTGCTAGCCTGCACTTGTCTGCTACCTATGTGGATGATGATTCCAACTCCCAGCAGAGGCACAATGCAGCACTAGCACAGTACCAGCACTGCACTCAGTGCTGCAGCCTGTCCTCCAGCACTTCCATGAGGAGCTGACCCAGCCAGAGAGAAGAGAGCAGCTGCACCCACAGAGGAGGCACCATGAGACCTGTGGACTCACATGGAGTGCTGGGCATTCTCATGTGCATCTGCCTTGTATTTGGAGATCGCCAGGTAGGAATTTATGACAGTCCTATCTGCACTTAATAAGTCACAGGTTTCTGATTATCAGTTTGTCAGACTTTGTCCTAGTAATGATGCAATCTGTGCTGCTCTGTATTAATATATGTCTGAGGGTGGAAATCAGGATTCTGCTGCAATACTGGATTACACAGCAAGCAGCAGCACTGCAGTAACAGCAAAAAGTGGTCAGCCCCATTAGTCATTGATGAAGACCACTGAACTGCATTCCCAGTAATCAGACAGAAAGGAGAATCCTCTGCCACATTGGTCAGTGACCGGAATAATGAGGGATGGGTGTCAGTTATCTATGGAATCTGCGTCTGTAAACTCCCCAGTCCTGACATTCTCATACTAAACCCCTCTAGGAAAGCAATCACATACAATACTATTGGATTCAGTTAAAGGGTATCTGTATGAATTCTCTACAAATAACCATGTTTTACGATAGACGATAAATGATAGCATATGAAATGTAATAGTGTCAGTACCAGCAGAAAAAGCCTTTCCTCCCATACAAACCCTAGTAGATGTTCCCGTTATTGTCAGGCAGACTGGAGGTACGGGGAGGAAGTATAGGAAACACCCCCTGAAATCACATCCAAGGTGGCTAGATTACCAGTGCAATGATGATCCCATTACCAGTGCCATGATGATCCCATTACCAGTGCCATGATGATCCCATTACCAGTGCCATAATGATCCCATTATCAGTGCCATGATGATCCCATTACCAGTGCCATCATGATCCCATTACCAGTGCCATCATGATCCCATTACCAATGCCATTATGATCCCATTACCAGTGCCATCATGACCCCATTACCAGTGCCATCATGATCCCATTACCAATGCCATCATGATCCCATTATCAGTGCCATCATGAAACCATTACGGGTGTCATCGAGTTCCCATTACCAGTGCCATCATGATCCCATTATCAGTGCCATCATGATCCCATTACCAGTGCTATCAGGACCCCATTAGCCCTTTATCAAGTACTTGATTAAGACCTACTATACAGTAGGATGAAACGTTGTATTGTGATGGCGGGGATTGGACGCTGTTCTTTTCTACTTCTATGTTGCTGATTCTCCAAGTGGGTTCCTTGGGACCTGAACGAGCATCTAAACTTAGTGAGTGCTGTCAGCCTTCCCTTTTCCTCTTTATAACGTTGTCTACTTCGTCTCCAGACTAATCTCTGGCTATCATTGCATCCAAGAAAAAAGTGAGACTCATCAATAAAGAGGATAAGCCTCCATTACAGCCTCCATTGGCATCAGGCCAATGAAGATGTATTCACAAGGGGAACGTCTAGCCAGTCCTACTCCTATAATTATGGTGTAGAATGGTATAATGCAGTGGTCCCAACCTTTCTTACTTGGAGAGCCACATTCAACTCTGAGAGAGGGTCGTGAGCCACATTCTGGCCTTCCACCTCAGAATGTAACTTCCTGCTCAGCCCCCCTCATTGGTCCAACAAAACGTTCCCACAGAAACCACACTGAGGCAGTATACTTACATCCAGGAATTCCCACCTCACCCCTAATTGGTGATATGTCATAGGTCTGCAAGCCACATGTGGCTCCTGAAGCCACAGATTGGGGACCCCTGTGTGATGTATGGTAGCTGGACCTTTCTAGTGTTTATTCTAGGTACACTAACAGCTCGGAATTACATTAATTTTGTCGTGGAACCAGCCTTATGGCATTTCTTCAAAGTGTCCCAGAAACTGTATCTCAACACAACAATGCCAGGCTGCATGTTGCTTGTGCTATCACTGGTAGTGTAAATGTGCTACCATGGCTGCAGCGTCTCCATATTTGTCTCCTATCAAGCACATCTGGAACGTCATTTGTCAGCAATTGCAAAGGAAGCTGCCAGCAGCGGATCTTGATGATTTCCATTCCCAAGTTCATTCAGTGCCGCAGCACATTCCTCAGTCTTTCATTAATAACATCATAGATAGCAGCCATGGTGTGCATCTTGTTACAATGTGTCAGAGCGCTTACACAGATGTGTGCCTTGTCACAGTGTGTCAGAGCACTCACACAGCAGTATGGCTAGTTAGTGTGTCAGAGCACTTACACAGCAGTATGTTTTGTTACAGTGTGTCACAGCACTTATATAGCAGTATATCTTGTTACAGTGTGTCGGAGCACTTACATAGCAGTATGTCTTGTTACAGTGTGTCAGAGCACTTACACAGTAGTATGACTTGTTACAGTGTGTTGGAGCACTTACACAGTAGTATGACTTGTTACAGTGTGTCGGAGCACTTACACAGCAGTATGTTTTGTTACAGTGTGTCACAGCACTTATATAGCAGTATATCTTGTTACAGTGTGTCGGAGAACTTACATAGCAGTATGTCTTGTTACAGTGTGTCAGAGCACTTACACAGTAGTATGACTTGTTACAGTGTGTCGGAGCACTTACACAGTAGTATGACTTGTTACAGTGTGTCGGAGCACTTACACAGTAGTATGACTTGTTACAGTGTGTCGGAGCACTTACACAGTAATATGACTTGTTACAGTGTGTCGGAGCACTTACATTGATGTTTGTTTTGTCACAGAGTGTCAGAGCACTTACATAGATGTGTGTCTTGTTACAGTGTGTCAGCTCTTACACAGATGTGTGTCTTGTTAGAGTGTGTCAGAGCACTTGCATAGATGTATGTTTTGTTGCAATGTGTTAATTAGAAATGATCAAGATGGGTATTTCCCTTCTGGATGTAATTCAGAATATTAAATTCTCTAACAGCAAGTAGAGAACTAGTAAATAGTGAGCGATTGAAGCACAAAGTATTTTAAAAAGTTGTTGCGATTTTCGCCGGACACTGAACCATTTCCTTCATATGAATCCAGTAATCCACCTCAGTGTCTTGTTGGAAACGACTCTGCCAATGTTTTCTCAATGGAGTCCTGGAGAGAAGGAAAAAGCCAGGTTGTTGTGCAAAAAGTTCATGTGTTCTTATGTTGTAGTGCAAAAAGTTTGGTCACTCCCACTTATATTGGCCGGTTCTACAGACCTCAATCTAAGGTGTGAGGGTCTTCACACACGGGCAGGTACACTACCGATCAGCATTTGGTAAGGACCATGCTGACCTAGCAATGATCGGGAGGCTGGTCCGCATGAATAATGTTCGTATGAATGATTGTTTCCTTCTCTTATATACATGGGGAAGGTGTTGTACCACGATAATAATTTTGTCTGCATGAATGATGTGATCAGTTGAGAAATGAGCTTTTGCTCAGGTGCTGGCTGATCGATGGCCTCGTTTACATGAAGTAATGATCGGTAATGATCCTCCCTGTTTATGTTCGGCTGACTGTCAGCTTATGTCAAAGGACCTTTAACTAATAAACTTCTTTTGAGGATTACTAATGGAACTGATAACATATTATTGTACCGTTTCATGATCTGCGTACTTACACACTCCGTACACTGGGAAGGTGCTATTGGGTTGGACTCATCTTTCTTCTTCCTCCGAACAATGCAAGTGGAGTTGTTACCAAAAAGTCCCATTTTGGTCTCATCTGACTACATGTCCTTCTCCCCGGTCACCTCTGAATCATCCAGATTGTCATTGGCGAACTTCAAGCAAGCCTGGACATGTGTGCTGGTGTGAGTAGGGGGACCTTGCGTGTCCTGCAGGATTTTAATCCATGACGACGTAGTGTGTTGCTAACGGTAATGTTTGAGACTGTTGTCGCAGCTCTCTTCAGGTCATTGACCAGATCCTCCTGTGTAGTTCTGGGCCAATTCCTAACATTTCTAAGAATCATCCTTAGCCCACGAGGCAAGATGTTGCATGGAGCCCCAGACCAAGGAAGATTGACAGTCGTCTTGTGTTTCTTCCATTTACTAATACTTTTGCCAACAGTTGTTGCCTTCTCACCTAGCTGCTTGCCTATTGTCCTGTAGCGCATTCCAGCCTTGTGCAGGTCTACAATTTTGTCCCTGGTGTCATTAGACACCTCTTTGGTCTTGGCCATGGTGGAGAGGTAGAAGTGTGATTGATTGAGTGTGTGAACAGGTATCTTTTAGACAGGCAACAAGTTCAAACAGGTGCAATTAATACAGGTAATGAGTTCAGAGTAGGAGGGCTTCTTAAAGAAAAACTAACAGGTCTGTGAGAGCCAGAATTCTTGCTGGTTGGTAGGTGATCAAATACTTATTTCATGCAATAAAATGAAAATTAATTATGTAAAAATCATACAATGTGATTTTCAGGTTTTTATTTTTAGAGTCTTTCTCTCACAGTTGAAATGTACCTACAATAAAAATTACACCTCTTCATTCTTTGTAGGTGGGAAAATCGGCAGTGTGTCAAATACTTATTTTCCCCTCTGTAGGTACAGTGTAGTGTGGCATGCATCCAGTATATACTGTACTTGATACCTAAAGAAAGACGAAATCTTTATTTTTAAAGAAAATCCTCATTCCAGGTGGATAATCACTAGCATTTGTCCCGGGGATTAGGTGCACAGAGCAGACTACAAATACACACAGTTCAGTTTCAAAAAGGATGTCCTCTATGGGGCTCAGGTTTTTATGGAGTTTTGTATTTATAGCATTCACTGCAATGAAATCATGTAAGTTCATACCTTGCCTGTCGTAACTTCTATTCTGCTCTGTTTCAGCTCAAGATTACTATCCACAGTGTTTATAGACACAATTTTTACATACTTCACATAGAAGACAAAACTACATGATAGCAGATGAGAACATTCAGCTTGTTGACTTTACATTGTGATCATGGACTAAAATGACCCTGTTCTTCAGATAAATGTTGAGTCAGAATAGAAAGAAGGAAGTATGGAAACACTGAAGGGTTAAGTTCTAACACAGTTTTATTTAAAGGGAACCTGTCAGCTGGATTGTGCACAGTATCCAGGGTCTGCTCCAGGTTTTCGTGGGCCCCGGGTGAAAGAGTCTCAGGGGGCCCCTTTAACACATACCACGATTCATGATGCACAGATACGACAGAGAAATATAGGTATAGCACAATGCCAAAGATTTCACTTACTTCTTGTATTACATGACTGTTATCTATTGTAAATTCTACAATAGCTCAGAAACCAGAGAGTATAGTCCTCCATACAGTATTATGTGCACCACATAGTCCTATATACAGTATTATGTGCACCACATAGTCCTCTATACAGTATTATGGGAACCACATAGTCCTCCATACAGTATTATGGGAACACATAGTCCTCCATACAGTATTATGGGAACCACATAGTACTCCATACAGTATTATGGGCATCACCTAGTGCTCCATACAGTAATATGAGCACCACATAGTCCTCCATACAGTATTATGGGCACCACATAGTCCTCCATACAGTATTATGGGCACCACATAGCGCTCCATACACTATTATGGGAACCACATAGTGCTTTCATACAGAATAATGAACCTCATATATTGCTCCATACAGTATTATTGGCACCACATAGTGCTCCATACAGAATAATGAACCTCATATATTGCTCCATACAGTATTATTGGCACCACATAGTGCTCCATACAGCATATGAACCTCAAATATTGCTCCATTCAGTATTATGGGTACCACATAGGGCTCCATACAGAATAATGAACCTCATATATTGCTTCATACAGTATAGTGAGCGACCCCATATATTGCTCCATACAGAATGGACCCATGTAATCCTCCATACAGAATAGACCTCATATAATGCTTCATACAGTATATTATGGGCCCCATATAATGCCCCAGTGTATGATGGGCCCCATATATTGCTCCAAACAGAATGGGCCCCATATAATGCTCCAAAAATAATTGACCCCATAAGATGCTTCATATATAATTGGCCCCATATGATGCTCCAAATATAATGTAAAACATTGATTTGGAGTCAGACAGTTATCTACAGATCTCTGCAAAATAGTCCTTTTGATCCCCCCCACCTGCTCAAGGCCCCGGCACTTGACCGGGTGCTGACGACGGCAGTGACAAATACATACAGAGAGTGTTTGGTTGTTGCCATTATACTGATTAAGATGATACCTTGGTTGATTAACTCCGTCTTGTGGTTGTTGTTTAATCTTTATTTTCAGTTTTGAGTTAATGATATGCTCGTGCTCTGGGGCAGCCTGTGGGGGTCTTCGTGTGATCCCTCATTGATCTGCCCCCTAGTTTACATAGTGTATATATACATATACTGAAAAAAAACCTTCTGCAGGCGGTCGCCAGCCGTGGCCCCTGCGCTGCATCATAATCGCATGTGTAATGTGTTAATAAGAAATGAGCTAGAGGTTATTATGTTCGTAAAAAAAAATCCATTTGAAAATGGCGCTCGCCACGGTGTATATAGAGGTAGTCTCAGAGCTGCTACTGCGCAGGCTCCATATTGGAGGAGGAAATTTTTAGTTTCTCCAGCAAGATGGCGGCATCGGCGCCTGCGCAATAGGAGCAATCGGATTACCTCTATATACAGTGATAGCTGCTACTGCACAGGTGCGGCGGGCGCCATTTTCAAATGGATTTTTTTAACTATCAGGATAACCTCAACCACATTTATTATTAACACAGTACACATGCGATTATGCCGCAGTATGTACATATATTCATTATGTAAACTAGGGGGCCGGTCATTGATGGATCGGTGACCTGTCAGGAGCCTGCATTATAAATACCTAATCAGAACACCACATGAAGACCCCCCACAGGCCGCCCTGGAGCACGGGCATATCATTAACTCAAAACTGAAAATAAAGATTAAGCAACAACCACAAGACAGATTACATCACCCCAGGTATCATTTTAATCAGCATAACGGTGCCAACCTGACACTGTCTTTAGGTTACTGTGCACAGTCCTGCTTATAGGTTACATTTAATGACAAAAAGAACCCTCGTGTTATATTCAGAATCTTAAAGGCGTTGTCTGTCTTTCTTTTCTTTTCTATATCCATAGGATTTCTGTCTCTGAAAATATAATCTGTATTTAACCCCTACTGCTACAGTGCTAGCACTCTGCAGTTTCCCCAGTCTTTGTTGATGTCGCTTCAATGCGGACAATACATCAGCATCATGTGACCACAGCAGCCAATAACCAGGCTCTCCAGTGATGCTTGATGTAGATGGCACAACGCCGCAAAGCCCATTGATTGGATGCAACAATCATGTGATGTCAACAAGACAACACTGTTGCCGCCATATCAACAAAGACCGGGGCAACAATGGTGAATCAGTGATGGACTGACAGCAGCTAAGATTAGGTTATTATTTTCACATACAGGAAGACTATGGATTAAAAAATTATTAAATATAGACAACCTCTTTAAAAGGAACCTGTCACCAGTTTTTTGCCTTATAAACTATTCCCATCACCTTAAAAATCATATAAATGAGGTTCCTGCCACCACTTTATACCCTCAGAGGTGCCCCCCAAAAAGTGGTTTACTCATGTCCTGGCTGTATGCAAATTGTGTGGTCTGGACTGTCTGTCCGATGGGCAAATCAAGATCGTTCTCAGCGCCACCCCGTTCTTTCAAATGCCGGCCTCTTCTATGCGGATGAAAATGGATGACCTCTGTTTATCAAAGTGCTCAAAGTCTGGGCATGGGTTTATAAGGCAAAAAGCTGGTGACAGGTTCCCTTTAAGGTCCCCATTCATATTATTTAAAAGTAATCCAAATCCAATTTTGGTAGTATTAGACAACTATCTAATGTCTCCTGACTTTTCCCCGACTGTTAACTTTGGGAGAGAGAAGGGTCACATAGCTGAAATGTAATGACTGATACTGTAGCTTTCAAGGGAGATAAGATGCTGCCAGATGTGTCTGGCAGCAGCTTTATTATTATTATTATTATTATTATTATTATTTATTGTTATAGCGCCATTTATTCCATGGCACTTTACATGTGAGGAGGGATATACATAATAAAAACAGGTACAATAATCTTAAACAATACAAGTCATAACTGGTACAGGAGGAGAGAGGACCCTGCCCGCGAAGGCTCACAATCTACAAAGGATGGGTGAAAATACAGTAGGCGAGGATAGAGCTGGTCAGCTTTGTCTTCTCTCACCATTCGGGGCACATTAAGGATCTGCTGAGCTCAGTGTTTATATGAAAGCGGGAGTGAGTAGAGAAAGCTGCTGACCAAGAGGCTGTCAAGAGAATGATCTCTCTTGTAGGACCTTTTGCCTGCAAAAATTATTGTGTGGTCTTTGCTGATCACATTGTACATTTTCTCCTATCTGGTAACAAAATTGCAGTAAATATACAAAGTTATAAAGAAAGGCAATGCGTAGCCAGAAAGTGACCTATTGTTTTGATCAGGTTTTTGTGTTACATGTATTTTTTATTTTTAGCAATGTTAATTTTTTCTTATCACAATCTATATTAAAAGATAAAAATTATCTTGTAGTTTTCACAGTGAACCCTGTTTTTTTTTTTAGACTAATACTATAATTTCAGACATCGTTTACAGTAGCTTCCTTATCATCAGAGGCAGGATCCCAATGACAGGGAACACCCCCTAGACACAGCTGATAACACGGGATCCACCAATCACAATAGGCGATATCACAGCTGACCCTGCTCCCCCTCTTTTCACAATGACCTTTGCACAGGCTCATTAGATGCTTCAGTACAAAAGATTGGGTCAGATTTTTTGCGTATTTCCAAAACAGGAGGTTAAGAGTCTAAAATAGCCCTAGTGGCCAGTGTGAAAATTGCAAGATCTCTATTTTTCATTTTTCATACAGATTGTGATATGTAAAAACAATTGACAAAAATTAATTTTTTTCCCAAAAAACCTGTTTTAAACAATATATAATTTTCTGATGACATGTTCCCTTCCAATACAGTTTACTTACATATTTGAGTCACAAACAAGAGGTGCAATTGTTTAGGTCAGTATCCATCCATGTGAAATCCTTTATGATTGCTTCATGCTTATATCCATTTTTTTGTGCAGGACGTTGTCTGAGTCCTAATAGTACAAAGGGACTCACATATCTGTCAAAGTTTTATTGGAAAAGAAACAAAAGTTGGCTGCTCCTTTAAAAGCTATTCAGAGCCGAAGTGTCTCACTGTTTCTTATTGTTTCTAAGAAAAGTTGTCCCTTTCAGAGAGATTTCAAAGAACTAGCCACAAGGCTGCAATCATTTAAAAATTGCTCAGCTAATGTCATATTCCATTGTGCTGTGGCCGTTAGCTGCCGCAGTTTTTTTGCAGTAATTGATGTCATTGTCTTGATTCATCGTTGAACTTTGGGGCAGCGGAGGTTGTGTCTTCTCAGTTCACATGTCTTGGCCCCATCATAAAGAATTGTGGTTGTGTACGAGAAATGAGTACATACCTCCATTATTGGACATAGAGAAGACATAGACTGTGTCCTCATAATGATAGCAGTCTACAAAAGTGCCCTCACAATAGCGGCAGGCTAGAACAATATGTAGCTGTAAGGAGAGATTATTTCTCACTCAACTACATGGTACAATGTTCAATTATCTGCACAAATTTAATGAAACTCAAGGAACCTGCAGGGCATTAAAGAATCCTTCCCATTAAGTTTTTTTTAATTAAATCTGTGTATATAGTGTGTGTATTAACATACTCACCTAGTGTCACCTTCTCCGGTATGCAGCACCATTCTGTGCTTCTTCTCAGTTACGTCACCGCTCTTCAGGCTCATGGGGTTTCTCTATGACACTAATGGGGAATCTCTGGCCCATGAGATGACCTTTTCTTCGGCCCCTGGGCTGTCAGCTACATTTTGACACCCGTCTTAATTTATTTTTGCTCTGCGAGTACTTGCATGCGGTGTTCACTACTGGATATTGCGTGCGTGTGCAATGAAAGATTACATCCGGACACGAGCCAGTGCCAATGTCTGGATGCACTCAGTGGGCGAAGTTAGCGCGCATTGCTCTCCTATCCTACAGAAGAAGATAACAGTCTCATGTCATGTCTATGCTCCTGCCCCAACGTCTCCTGTGACGTCTATACCGCAACCACAGCGTCTCCTGTGATGTCTATCCCACAGCAGAAAAGAGCATGGACGGCACCTCCAAAAAAATCATACATTGATCTAATGCCCCTAGACAAAAATATATATAACTGAACATGAGGGTCTTAGTGTAGCATTCTGATCAGACTGTATGAAGCCCTTCCAAGTCACGGTAAACTTCTTAGTGGGCCCTAACTTTTATTGCTTTAAAGAAGCGGCATTGTGGGCTAACCACTGCTGCAGTGACAATGCCCCAGCAGGGCGGGCAGCCTGGTGCCTCAGCGCCCATGCTGCAAGACTGAGTCCCCATGACTCCAGACAGCACCATCCCACCAGCACAAAACCACAGCAACAATGGCGGCCACAGAGCACCAACACCAAATGAAAGGAGCATTGAAGCTCACCTTCCTCAAGCGCTCAAATGAGAGCAATAATAGGCAGGACCCCTTTTGCAATCTCCAGCCCCATGTCTCCTGTGATGTCTATGCACCAGCCTTATGTCCCCTGTGATGTCTATACCGCAGCCCCAGCGTCTCCTGTGATGTATGTACCGCAGGCCCAGCATCTTCTGAAATGTCTATGTTGCAGCCCTGTGTCTCCTATGATGTATTTTCTGCATCCCCCATGTCTCCAGTGATGTATATACTCCAGTCCTGGAGTATCCTGTCTCGGTGTCTTCTATGTGATGTATATGGCAGTCTCAGTGTCTCCTATATGATGTACACAGCAGTCTCAGTGTTTCCTATGTGATGTATACGGCAGTCTCAGTGTCTCCTATGTAATGTAGACAGCAGTTTCGGTGATTTGGGGAATCGGAGAGTTGGAATGAGAACTTTTTTGAATATTTGTATATTTTGTGATGATGTAACAACGTTGCTCTCCTATCATGTCTGTATTCTCATTATTTATGATGTGATGTTTTGATATTGGATGTTTTTCAAAGTATTTATATAATAGTGTTTCTCTATATGGTGGTGGTGTTACCTTTTTCCTTTTTTCCTTTCTTTATACGATGCGGTCCTTATTGCTGGGGTCCGGGCTGTTATGCTAGCATGATTGGCTGGTTATTTTACCTGCCTGAAATATGACTCTAACAAAATGGTGACGCGCATGCGCATCGCGCACGGGAACCACCATGCTGTTGAAGGCCTCTGTACTATCGGCTGTGCGGATATGACGTCATGGAGGATTTCCTCCCCGCACGCCGATCGTGAGTGCCGGAAACAGCAATGTTTGGGAACCGGAGGCAGCGGCGCCATGCGTGACACAACGCTAGCAGGTGCAGTAATCAATATACATTATAAATTGGGACTTGTAATGGAGACAGGATACGCACAACTTCTCTCCCCTTGATAAAGCAGAAAACGCGAAACGCGCGTCGGGGCTTTCTTTGTGAGGCTGAGGATAGACAGGCGGACTTTATGGGTATGTGCACATTCTGGCTCTCTTTTGCATTGGCACTTTAAATTTTGGCTAAGATGATCACTCTAAATGCATGCTATTATAGAGTTAGTATACTATAGACCTTTATTTCATCCCCATAGCCTGCAGTATTATTATCTCTCTACCTCATGTCTTTGGTTTTTGTGCATTTCACTCGGGTATTATCCTTCCTCTTACCGTTTTTTTGTCTTTCTTGGTTTTAATTATTGCTTTAGTATATGTGTATTTTCAATAAAAATTATCACTCTTTTATACCATCTTTGAGTGGTGTGTCTGATACTTTTGTATCCTATTGGATTAGTGTAAGAGTTACACACCCCCTATATGCTTCCTATGGGATTTCCTACCCTGGTGGAGGAACCCTGTGAGTAGCAGTATTATGTTTATGGACATTTTTGTTTATGCTATGTTGCAGCCCTGTGTCTCCTATGATGTATTTTCTGCATCCCCCATGTCTCCAGTGATGTATATACTCCAGTCCTGGAGTATCCTGTCTCGGTGTCTTCTATGTCATGTATATGGCAGTCTCAGTGTCTCCTATATGATGTACACAGCAGTCTCAGTGTTTCCTATGTGATGTATACGGCAGTCTCAGTGTCTCCTATGTAATGTAGACATCAGTTTCGGTGTCTCCTCTGTGATGTATACAGCAGTCTTGGTGTCTCCTATGTGATTATATGGCAGTCTCGGTGTTTCCTATGTGATGTATATACAGTTGTCTCAGTGTCTCCTATCTGAGGTATATAGCTCTCTCTGTGTCTCCTATATGCTGCATATTCAGCAGATTTCCGACTGCTTGAGTTTTGTAAATGTAACGTGAGCAGTGATGAATTTCCCACTGAAAAGTTTACCTCCAGTCACTGGCATCGGCTAATGGGACTACTGCTCCCATCAGCATACGCCTGCTGCTGCTAATACCAGCAAGAGCAGGCATTGGCTGATTGGAGTATTCATCAGCCGGTGCCTGCGATGTAAAGAAATAATTGAAAAAAAAAAAAAGGCGTTTGTTCCCCTATATTTTTGATAACCAGCCAGGCAAGACTCACAGCTGGTGGTTTCAACGCTCAACTGTCAGCTTCAGCAAGGCTGGTTATCAAAAATAGATGGGTACCCACACCGTTTTTTTAAATTAAAGAACCAGCCAAGCTAAAGCAGACAGCTGGGGGTTGGTATTCTCAGGCTGGTAAGGGGCCATAGACATTTTTCCCCCAGGCTAAAAATAGCTGTCCGCAGCCGCCCAGAAAAGGCGCATCTACTAGCAGCTGCCGCTTGCTCTCGCTGTTATTAGCAGCAGCAGGTGTAGGCTGATGGGAGCAGTAGTTCCATCAGCCGACGTCAATGACTGGAGGTAAACTTTTTACCTCTGGTCACAGCTGTGGGCTCACTCTGTCATTTGACAGGGTGGGAACCGCGGCTGTCTGACCGGTGGTAATGATTTTACCGACGATCAGAAGCAGTGTTTGCTGTGCTGTCATGCATGGCAAACACTGGATATTCGGGCCCCCCATTTAAATTAATGAGATTCGGGTTCAGGTACTGTTCTGGTACCCGAACCCAAGCTTTTTTAACTGTTCGGCCGAAACAGCCGGACCCGAACATCCAGGGGTCTGCCCATCTCTACTAAAGAGTGCACAGAACAGAGTATGGATTCAGTAGAATCTCTGTGGCTGTCTAATGCATCTGCTCTTCACTCTGTACAAGCACTCAGGCTGGAGCTATGCGCACTCTGTACTTCCAAGTGGTCTTCTGAGCGATAGGTGGGGGTCTCAGGATCTGAAGATCTACCAATCTGCTCAAAATTAAATAGGCTAAAACATGTATAAAAAATATACAAAAGTTTACTGATTCTTCAATACCCTTGCAAAACACAGTTATAAAACAGCCCATAGCCTTTTTTGATGGTGCTGTAGCTAATACGTATATACTGTATTCATGTTATATGCAAGGATTGCTGTTCAAGCAATTCCTTTATATGTTCTGAAAAGTCACCCCTAAGGTAGAAGCATTTTTTTAACTGTTATGTATACAATTACAAATTCAGAATATATATAGTCACTGCGACTCCTCTGTCCTCATATATAAAGAATACTAGTGTTATATATACATTAGTCGCCATTTAGAGAGTACTTCCAGGAATACCTCTAGCCTGCAGCATTCCAACAGGTCATAAGCCGCAATATTTATGCCCCTCTACATGCTCTGACCCTGGGGTTATGTAGCTGTAACATAATGGTGTTGTCATTTATATTTATTCCACTGTACTAAATCGCAGCATGCTGAATCAGGATGCGAAAATAATCGCAGATGTGATCTTCCCCATAGAATAACACTGAGCCGAGTGCTATGCGATAAAACATCAGATAGCACTCGGCCGTGTTAGGCCAGTCTCACACGTCCTGATAATTCCGGGACCAGAAAAATCGGTACCGTAGTTATCCGTGTCCGTGTGCTCACGTGGCACATCAGTGTGGCACTCGTGCGGCAGCCGTGTGCCGACTGAGGACCACACGGACCGTGCAGGAGACAGCGCTAAAGTTAAGCGCTGTCCCCCCTGCGTGTGGTGCTGAATCCGGCATTCATTCCTTCTCCCCAGCAGCGTTAGCTGGAGAGAAGGAATGACAAATCAAGGTTTTGTTTTTTTTTTTTTGTGTTTAAAATAAAGTTCGTGGCCACCCATAGGGGTGGAGCCGCATATTCATCACTGTAATGAGCGGCACCACGTGACCGCTCACACAGGACAAGCTGTCGGCGCTGAGAGGAAGCATCGTGGGAGCTGGGTGAGTTTTTTAATGCAAGCGGGTGGGCGCACAGGGGGTGGGAGGCGGGAGGTGACCACGAACTTTATTTTAAACACACAAAAAAAACCACCTTAATTTGTCATTCCTTCTCTCCAGCAAACGCTGCTTGGGAGAAGGAATGAATGCCGGCTTCAGCACCACACGCAGGGGGGACAGCGCTTAACTCTAGCGCTGTCTCCTGCATGGCCCGTGTGGCCCTCAGTCAGCACATGGGCGGCACATGGACAGCATCCGTGTGCGGTACGTGTTTACACGGACCCATTGACTTTAATGGGTCCGTGTGATCCGTGTGCTCCCACGAACACTGACATGTCTCCGTGTTTTGCAAACGGACACACGGTCCGTGAAAACACGCTGACATGTGCAGAGACACATTTATTTTAATGTTTTAATGTGTCTACGTGAGTCAGTGTCTCCGGTACGTGAGGAAACTGTCACCACACGTACCGGAGCCACTGACGTGTGAAACCGGCTTTATACGGTAGTGTAACCCAAACCCAACCCAAAGGTATGACCTGGGATATAAACTGGTGTGCATGCAGCATGTAAGCACACGTTCACACAGGCAACTAAACAGAAAAAAAAACAAAGACTGAAACATAATGATGAAATATCCTGAAGTAAATAAATAAATAAATAGCATAGTGCATGAAAATAATATATGGTACTTAGTTAACTTGTTTTTTTTTTTTTTTAAATGTGAAAGCCATCCTGCCTCTTCATGGCGACCGTAGTTGGGACAGTCCTAACTCTAATATTAGAAAGTGTGTGACTCCAACCTTAGACGAGATCTTGGTCACCGACGCTGTATTGATAGTAAAGTTTATTTTTACACTCGCCCATATAACTACCTCGATTTCTGCATGGCTTTGTCTGGTTCCTAATTGTATATTAGCACTTACAATACTTGTATATTATTTTGTGATTTTTGTTGTTTTTGATACATAGAACTTTGTACACTAAACTTGCAGTAATTTGTAAGTTGGAATAGTAATTTACCGTAATTTCACAGATTGCAGCTCACAATCATATGTGAAAAAGTGGATCTTTAGCACACGGAGCCGTACTTCTCTCTCGCTGACCATGTTGTCATTTTATTGATAGACATTGTCAATGTGACCAATATGCGCTTTTATTACAGATGAAAATAAATCTAAAATAAATACAGTATGTCCTAAAGGGGTTGTCTCATCTTGATCTTTAGGAGTACGCTACTCCTCTGTCTCCCATCTTCCTGTTGCTGGGGGCGGCGCAGTTCTAATTGCTTGATAGTTCGGACCAGCAGCATTGTTACGCCACTTGCCCAAATTTTGTGCTCTCTGATGCTTCAAGCAGAAGCAGCTTTGCCTCTTCAACTCTGGAGGTTCACAGTGGCACTAATGATGAAGTGATCCGACCAGGTTAAGAGCTGCGCTTACAAGCTGTGTGCAAAGAGATTGTAAGCACTGTGCTCTCTGCCTAGGAGACCACTCACCATTGATACTAGTGGTGGCTGGTAACCTAAGCAATGATCAGTAAATAAAGTCAATTCAACAGTTTCCTGCTTTTACGAGCGAGCAGTTTATAATTTGAAAAAAGCGCTGCCATGACGTTTTTCTCTAATTTGCGTATATATGTATGTACTGTAGTGTCATTGCATTGATATAGTCACTTATCACTGTATTCTCCGGTATTCAGTGCCAATCTGCTCCTCTTCTCAGTGACGCCACCGTTCTGGAATCTATCTGGTTCATTGTACGCGTGAGTCAGAAGTCTCTTTTACACGTAAGTCTATGGGGCCTCCTTCTGACTCTCCATAGATTTACACTGTAAAAGCCACCACCGGATCACGCAGAGCGCAGTGTGACCCAGACAGTCTAAAGAGCTGTGATGTCACTCAGAAGAGGGGTGGATCGGTGCTACATGCCCATGAAGGTGGTAGGTGGGTATATTAACACATATTACACACCATACACATACTGTATGCACAGATTTAATTGAAAAAACTACATGGAAGGGCTTCTTTAATAATGAAATATAATCCACTACGGGGGCCATTGATGCATTAAAATACAATATATTCCTTTTGTTTCACTCATGTAGAACAATCCATAGTGTGAAGCACACATTTCGAACCTTAGCATTCTCACTCATGGTATGACATCAGCATACCACACACGTGTCTTTAAAATCAAGCATTACTGTAACATCCCTCCTCCTAATTAACCTTAGGCTATGTGCACACGTTCAGGATTTATTGCAGAAAATTCCTGAGAAAAACCTGAAATTTTCTGCAAGAAATCTGCATGCGTTTTTTGCGCGTTTTTACCGCATTTTTGGTGCGTTTTTTTCCAGACATTTCCCAATGCATTTTACAGTGGGAAATCCGCAAAAAAACTCAAAATTAATGAACATGCTGCGTTTTTTACCGCAATGTGTTTTTTTCGCGGAAAAAAACGCATCATGTGCACAAAAATTGCAGAATTCATTCTAAATGATGGGATGGCTAATGTATGCTTTTTTTTTGTGGTTTTATAGCGAAAAAAACGCGAAAAATCAGCAACGTGTGCACACAGCCTTAAAGTTACAAGAACCTGCATTATCTAAAGACATTAAAAAAGATCATCTATTTTGCATACAATGTAACAAGCACATAAAATATGTGTATGACATACATTAGTCAAGAAATACTTTCAAGCATTAAAGAAGTATTACCATTAAATCTTTATAGGCTAAACCTGTGTGAATGTATATGTAATGTCGTGTAGGTGTATTGACATACTTGCCTATCGTTTCCAGTCCTCTTCACACTCACGGGACTTCTATTCTGAGTCTCCATATCACAGTGGGATCTATGTGTGAGCTGGAGGCCTCTTTTGCAGTGTAAGTCAATGAAGCCTTGTTCTGACACTCCATAGATTTACAGTGTAATAGCGACTTCTGTCTGCATTTTTAAGGTTTAAAGAAGTTGTCCACTACTTGGACAACGCCTTCTCATGCCCCACTGTTGGCTCCAATAAAATAAAAAAGTTTATACTCACCTCCTGTATGGCGCTGTTCCCGTGTTGTCTGCACTTGCTCTTCCCGAGGCTGTCGTGTGGTGTTGTGACCTCGGTGAGCAATCAGCACTGGAGTTACTGTCCCTGCCTTCAGATAAATTGAACATAAAGAGGAAGTCAGAGATCAGCTGCAGCCTGGACTTCCTCTTAATGTTCAAGTTGTCCAAAGGCGGGGACAGTAACTCCAGCGCTGATTAGGCGCTGGGGTCACGTGTCACAACAACCGCATGAGAGGCCCGAGGAGAGAAAGTGCTGACGCTGCGGGCATGGCGGCAGCATGAGAGGTGAATATGAACTTTTTTGTTTTATCGGGGGCAAATTGTGGTGTTTGAGAAGGAGTAAAATGCTGTCCCATAATTAATGACTACAGACCTCCCAACCGTCCCGGATCCAGCGGGACAGTCCCAATTTTAAGACTATGTCCCACTGTCCAAGCCTGGATTTAACTTTTCCCGCACTGCACTGAGGTTGTACCAGCCTCAATAGAAACTACAGAAGCAGTGAGTGCTCAGACACGTGGGTCACATGACTGCAATAAGTCAGAACCTGTCTAGTCGGGAATCTGAACTCTGCCCCCTCTAGTGATGTCACTCACCTATTTCTAGAAGCTGCAGGAGCTCGGAGTCACTGATGATGAGTCTTCATTCTCCTCACACGGTGCCCTGTCTGCCCATCCTGTGGCGTCTGTCTCTGTTACCGGGGGTGCTGTGTAGTTACCGGAGCCAGTCCTGACGCGCTCCCTCCTGAAATGAAGATGCTTACAACCTGGAGTGATGTGCGTTTGGGGGTGCCCAGGGTCACATGGTGTAAACATCTGTGTTGTTTTACCACAGATTACTAGCACAGCATGCAGTGTCAGTAATCTGTGATAAATCTACTACTCCTAGCATGCAGTGTCAGTAATCTGTGGTAAAACTACTACTCCCAGCATGCAGTGTCAGTAATCTGTGGTAAAACTACTACTCCCAGCCTGCAGTGTCAGTAATCTGTGATAAATCTAATACTCCCAGCATGCTGTGCTTGTAATCCATGATAAAACTACTACTCCCAGCATGGTCAAACTACTACTCAGGCAGTAGTAGTTTTATCATGTATCACTGACAGGGAATGGGGGGCATGTACAAGAAAACAGTACAGGGGAATGGGGGCATGTACGAGAAAGCAGTTTGAAGGAATTGGGGGCATGTACGAAAAAATGGTACGGGGGAATGGGAGGCATGTATGAGGAAACAGTATGGGGTATGGGTGCAGAAACAGTGTTGAGGGGTGAAGACAGTATGGAGAGCGCCCAGGGAATGTATGCGGACACAGTATGAGTAGTGATGTGAAAAATGAACGTGGACAGAGTATGGGGAGTGAGGGTGATGGGATGTGTGCAGACACAGTATGGGGAGTCAGGGGTATGTGTGAGCAGGCAGTATAGAAAGTGAGGGGGTAAATATATGAAAAGACAGTATGGTGAACAGGGGGATGTGAGAGAAGACAGTATGAGGAGGGAGGGGAATAGTGTGAGGAGACAGTATGGGGGAGAAAAGTGAGTGGGCACAGAGTAGAAACTGAGTAGTGGGGGTGTAGCATGTACTTTAATTTGTTACTTGTAAATACATTTATTTGTTTCTGTTTATAATTATTGTTTATGAAACAGTGTGATCAGCATTGCTAAATGGCTGTGATTGGGGCGTGGATATAGGTGTGACTAGTTGTGAAATGGGTGGGGTCAGGGTGTGGCATGAAATCTGCTGCGACACACTGTGCCCCCCGCAACCTTTGCCTTTGTCCCTCTTTCCCTTCTTCAAAAGTTGGGAGGTATTATGCTCAATCTTCATATTAACCCTATGCCTTTAAGTTTCTGTATTTATATTTATGCTGACCACTCAATATGTGCATTATGATTGTCAGACCTGTGATCACATGAGTATATTGGTAAGTCTGCAAACCAGTCAAGTGTGTAAGATTGGAGCATGGTCACGTTTTCCTTAAAGGGAATCTGTCACCTACTTTTTCATATATAAGCTGCAGCCACCGCCATCAGGGGCATATCTACAGCATTCTGTAATGCTGTAGATAAGCCCTCGATGTGACCTGAAAGATAAGAAAAACAAGTTAGATTATACTCACCTGGGGGGGCGGTCCGATGCAGTCCGATCCGATGGGCATTGCGGTCCGCGTCCGGCGCCTCCCATCTTCATGCAGTGACGTCCTCTTCTTTGCTTCCTGCGCAGTGGGCAGGCATCGGGAAAGGTCAGAGAGGCCCGGCGCCTGCGCACTGCAGTACTTTGCTCTGCCCTCAACAGGGAAGATAAAGTACGCCTGTGCAGGAGCCGTGACAGGAAGCAAAGAAGAGGACGTCATTGCATGAAGATGGAAGGCGCCGGACCCGGACCTGCGACGCCCATCGGACCGGACCGCCCCGGGTGAGTATAATATAACATGTTTTTCTTATCTTTCAGGTTACATCGGGGGGCTTATCTACAGCATTACAGAATGCTGTAGATAAGCCCCTGATGGTGGTGACCGAAGCTTATATGCGAAAAATTAGGTGACAGATTCCCTTTAAGTGTCTTCATCTGGAAACTTGTCGGTTACGGAGGTGTCTACATATCTTTGGGTATGTTTACACTGATTTTTTGGGGCGTTATTGGAGCAGAAACTGAGCAGTAACTCTACATATCCTCCTGAAAAACTCAAAACTCCTTAAAGACTTGAAGAAAAATTTTCTGCACATGTTCTGTGTGAAACATCAGCAAAAAGACTCAGTGTGCACATACCCTACTGTGCCATCTTCTTGCCAGACCCCAAGACCTGATCCCTCCTACAGACTGCGCTTGTGTATCACAAAAGTGCTAGGTTCTCCAGAGCGAGGGATGATCAATGTAGTCACTCTCCTCTGTAGATGAAAATGACATTGTGAAAAAAGACATTAGCTTTTAACAAGATAAGCTGATTCAGCTATGATCTAAGATGCAATTCAATTAAGATACTTACCGTAAGTAAATCAGAGACAAACTCTTTCCCGTATTGTAGTAGGACAGTCTGACCTTGTGTTATGTGTCTCCTGCCTACTGCTCTGATGGATATACAGTAGGTCCTTATTCATGTATTTGCACCATTTGTTTTGTGCATTTTTACTCTAAATCAAAAATGTATCATCTTATCTGCTGTACAACACGTGTATTTAAATTTTGCTCCAGAATATAAAGCCGTATGCACTATACACATTAGTATGCACATGTGTGCTGAAAAGTGAACATGGTTTGCTGCTTAGCCAGGACTTAGACATATTTTTCTGCACTAAAAACCATAGTGGTAGCAAAAACATGCATTTTTGCCGCATTTCAAGTTGCAGTTTTACTAGCGTTTTTCATGCATTCATTTTAATAGGTGAAAAGCTCTGCAAAAACACTGAAAGAATCAACATACTGTGTCTTGGAAAAAACACAGCATTGTTCAAAATATGCCCAGGGAAAAAAATCCAGCATGTGCATGAGATTTCAGAAATCTCAGTGATAATACTGGAACTGTAAAACGTTGTGCTTTTTTCACACCAAAAAAGCTGCATAAAATATGCAGCAAAAACGCTGCAAAAACACTCTAGGGTATGATCACAATGATTTTTTTAGGAGGCAGAAGCTGAGTGGAAACTGAGCAAAAACTATCCAAATCCTCCTTTAAATCTCAAAACTCTGAACACAAAGCAAGGGTTTTAGTCACTTTTGCAGCCCTCAAGCTTTCCTGGGCCAAGCATCTTAAGCATGCCACTTCTTTTATCCGCTTCAGGGTTTCCATACTCTAAAGTGGTTAAGAGAAATGATTAGTGATGATCACAAGTGCTCGTTACTTGAGTTTGCCTAGGGAGCTCGGTACGCAGCGAGTATCGCAGGTGCTCGAGTCACATGTTCGAGTCCCCGCGCCCTCATGTTTTGTGGCTGTTAGACAGATACAACACGCGGGGATTTCCCGTGTATGTCAGGCAATTCCCACATGTTGTGGCTGTCTAACAGCTGCAAAATATGAGGGCGTGGGGACTCGAACATGTGACTCGAGCATTCGCAATACTCGGTGCGTACCGAGCACCCTAGTCAAACTCCAGTAACAGGAATTTGCGCTCATCACTGGAAGTGACATAAGACGAAACGTGCACTGAAGTGTCATTTTGATATTGCTGTGTATATTATGTACATTTTATGGGGCACTTTTTCTGTGCTTTTTCATGTGGTTTCCAAGCAGAATGTGACCTGAAAAGACTCCGTATACACATAGCCTAAGGTGAAAAAAGTGGGTGATAAATACAGAAGTGGTGACGTGTTTCTATTATACTTTTCCTCTGACTGTTCCTCTCCTGGTTTTGGCTGACAAATACTGAGGTAAAAAAAAACGCAAATACTCAACGTGTTCACGTGTCCTTAAATGGTTTTCAAGAGTTGTGAAATAGTTTTTTCATGTAGCTTTTTTTCAGCCTTTTGGATTTATTGTGCATAGTTTAGAGGTTATGAACTGTTGTTATATTAGTTCATTGGGAAGTTTTTTAAACAGATCCTCTTCAAGTTCCTCAGAAACCTCCGCAGAAAATGCCTTTCATTTTTTTCTAAAGGATATATACTCACATAGTCTTTTTGTATAGTTTTTTAAGCAGAAACCGCTTCACTGGCAGTTTTGCAGTCGTTCTTGCAGTGGCTCTTCTATAGATGTCTTTTCACTCTTAGGCCAGTCTCACACATCCAGATAATTACGGTACCAGAAAAATCGGTACCGGAGTTATCCGTGTCCATGAGCTCACGTAGCACATCAGTGTGGCACACGTGCGGCAGCCGTGTGTAGCCCGTGTGCCGACTGAGTACCACATGGACCGTGCAGGAGACAGCGCTACAGTAAGCGCTGTCCCCCCTGCTTGTGGTGCTGAAGCCGCCATTCATTCCTTCTCCCCAGCAGCGTTCGCTGGAGAGAAGGAATGAAAAATCATGTTTTTTTTATTTTTTTTGTTTTTAAAATAAAGTTCCCGGTCACCTCCCGCCTCCCACCCCCTGTGCGCCCGCCCGCTTGCATTAAAATACTCACCCAGCTCCCGCGATGCTTCCTCTCAGCGCAAAAAAAATAAAAAAAACATGATTTGTCATTCCTTCTCTCCAGCGAACGCTGCTGGGGAGAAGGAATGAATGGCGGCTTCAGCACCACATGCTGGGGACAGCGCTTAACTGTAGCGCTGTCTCCTGCACTGTCCGTGTGGTCCTCAGTCGGCACACGGGCGGCACATGGACAGCATCCGTGTGCGGTACGTGTTTACACGGACCCATTGACTTTAATGGGTCCGTGTGATCCGTGCGCTCCCACGAACACTGACATGTCTCCGTGTTTTTCAAACGGACACATGGTCCATGAAAACACGCTGACATGTGTAGAGACACATTTATTTTAATGTGTCTACGTGAGTCAGTGTCTCCGGTATGTGAGAAAACTGTCACCACACGTACCGGAGCCACTGACCTGTGAAACAGGCCTTACCATGAAATATAGAGAAAGGGCAGCTTCCAGCAGAAGCGGCCTACATAATTAGCATGTCACTTTTTTTAACCACTTCAAGGCTTCCTAACCCTGAAGCACTTAAAATAAGTGCCATGAAATGGAATATGTGCACAGCAATGTTGTTTTGACAGTGATGTTCAGTATATTTATTTTACAGTGCACTATTTTAGGCTGAATCTAGGAAAAAGACATTCTGTTCTCATACCCTAAAATAGATGTCATAAGAACAACGGCAAAATCCTCCAAATAAAACACCGGCTGCCAAAATCGGGGGTCACCTGAGTTTAAAGGACGTTATGTGCACATACCCTAAAAAAAGGAGTGTTTCCTCCTTAGGCTGCTTTCACACTAGTGTCGGTACGGGGCCGTCGCGCTGCGTCAGCCCGACGTACCGACGCATACTGTGAAAAAAATGCCCGGCGTGGGCAGCAGAAGCAGTCTTACGACGCTTCCGCTGCCCCATTGTAAGGTCCGGGGAGGAGGGGGCGGAGTTTCGGCCGCATTTTTTTGTGCCGACGGTCCGCCATAACACGACGCAACCGTCGCATGACGGTTGCGACGTGTGGCACTGCGTTGCAATGCGTCGCTAATAAAAGTCTATGGAGAAAAAACGCATCCTGCAGACAACTTTGCAGGATGCGTTTTTCTCCACAACGACGCATTGCGACGTACAGTGCCCGACGCTAGTGTGAAAGTAGCCTTAAAAAGTCATTGTTTTTTTAACTCCTCATAAAACTCCAAGTGAACATATCCTCAGACTGCTGATTCCGAGTATTTACCTGCTTATTTTAATGTTTCTTTTATCCATCACTTGTTACCTTAGCAGGACAATATTTTTTTGTGAAGCCCATTATAGAGTTTTGTTCTTTTGTGCCTGATTTCCACTCTTTTATTGAGCAGTGAGTTATCAGTATTACACTACAGGAAAGATATATATCTTGGTACCGTGTTAGCCAGTAGATAGAAAAATATTTAGAATTGAGAGTCCTCAGTAGTCCATTAAAAGGTATCAACCACTGAGGACTCTCAATTCTAAATATTTTTCAGTATTACACTAAAAAGTTTTGTCATTTCACTTTTGACCCCCAAACTGCTTCTTTTAGATTTTGAGTTTTTATTAGACCTATACACGTATTCATTTATTAAATTGCAAATGAAAAAAAAATTAGAAAACCTATTGATAAATTAACCTAGTTTTGCCTAAAATATCATGTTTGATAATTAGGCTTCTATTCCATTTTTGTTTCCCAGAGTCATACATAACATTTTTGGAATATTTATGCACTTTAGTAACATAATAGTGTAGGGTTCACTAAAGGTGACGCCATCCTGGAGTGCAGTAGGCTGGTCTATATATTATCTGCATTTTAGGCACCTTTTGCCTGAGGCTGTGATTACACCTGAGATAATGTCAGATTAGTTTGATGTAAATGCAAAAGGCATAGGTCACATTACCTCCCAAGTTGTAATGGCTTAAAGAAAATGTGTATTTCTGCAGGAATAGGTCATGTTTCCTTGTTGGTGCTACACTTTAGGATTAACTATTAAAATGATATAAGGTAATGGGCGCAATGTATAAAGCATGTCATAGCACAATATGGCTCACATTCTGTAAGCTAGAATTCAGATATCGCAGTGACTGACTGGTTATGAATTTATGTACATGGAGTAAGTGTATGTACCATTCCTAATTGACATTCATTTCACTGGAATATTTTCTCTATTTTGCAAATTCCTAGGATATCGTAAATTCCCTCCAAAGCCAGAAGCACCTGCTGCCTACAGGTAAGAACATGACTCTGCCCTGAGTCACAGCTAACATTTCACAACTGCGTCTGCCCTTACAGTTTATTCTTTACCCTTTTATAATTGTGTAACCTTTGTTAAAGAAGTACTCCCATGTATATATATATTTATTAAATGTGTGTATAGGGGCATGTAATGTACTGTGAGTGCATTAATATTCTTGCCTACTGCCACCTTCTCCAGGATCCAGCACCGTTCTCAGTGATGTCATCACACTTCAGACTAGCGGCTCACTCTATGCTGTGTTAGACGGAAGTCTCTTTTAGGGCTCATGCAAACGACCGAGTGTTATTCAATGGGACAGTGCAGATGAATGATTTTTTTTCACTGACCGAATATGTGTGGGAATCGGATGCCATACGGAAACTGTAAATGGTCCTGTAAATGATTAATAATGTATGATGTAAAAAAATCAGACTATATATTATGCATATTAAATTTTCCTGAGAAGCATTGCACTGTGAATAAGCCTCCTTACGTTGGCATGCCAGAGCCGTTAAGTTGCTTTTCGGAAGGAGAACTGTTACCCGTTATGCAAATATACACACATTTAATAAAAAAAATATAGATGGGAGTGCTTCCTTAACTTTTGTATTATATTGCGTCTGAAGAATGAGACAAATTTGGTTTGCAAAATACAATGAAAATAAAATTCCACACAATAGTCATGAATTTTCACTCAGAATGGTGCAGAACTGGAGCTGAATTTTTTAACCATATTGAGTTTGCATATCTAAGAAAATTCTATGCTATAAAATATATGCATATATAGTGGGGATGCACGCTCTCTAGTAGGCTTTAGGCCTTAGGTAGCGTTCACGCATGCAATGCGGAGTTGGTCAAAAACGTGCAGTTTTTACTACTTTCCACAGGTTACACAGTACTAAAACATAATTATAAACCTAAATCCCTAGCCTTGTCCAGTCGTTAAAGGGAACCTGTCACCCCGTTTTTTTCCGTATGAGATAAAAATACTGTTAAATAGGGCCTGAGCTGTGCATTACAATAGTGTATTTTGTGGACCCCGATTCCCCACCTATGCTGCCGAAATACGTTACCAAAGTAGTCGTTTTTGCCTGGTGGAGATGCGAACTCTGCTTCAGGAAAATGGCCGCCGCGATCTCCATCTGCGCACGCGCGGCATCCCGCGCCCATTTTCCTGAAGCCCCGGGCAGCAGAGCGCTCGATCTGCGCACGCGCGGCCACAGGAAGATGGCCGCCCCCACCGATCACCAGGGGAATAGCGCAGATCGCGCTCTTTTCCCTCCCCTGTGCAGTGGATTCTGGACTTGGGCATGCGCACACCACTACGCCACCAACGGAAAACTAAGCAAGATCTGGGGGAAGACAACACGCCCATCTGACCAGACCAGCCTGATTGACAGGCGAAAACGGCTACTTTGGTAACGTATTTCAGCAGCATAGGTGAGGAATCGGGGTCCACAAAATACACTATTGTAATGCACAGCTCAGGCCCTATTTAACAGTATTTTTATCTCATATGGAAAAAACGGGGTGACAGGTTCCCTTTAACTGAACAGAACAGACCCTGACTACTCCTACACGGCTGAGCTAGCCCCAGCTTGGTCAAACAAAACAGCCACTGTGCATAGCAACCACTGATACTTGCAGTTCTCTGCACATGGCCTGTGGACTCTCTTCTCAGAGAGGGATTCTGGGTTCTGGCCTATGTATATGTCACATTTTGTGGAGATTGGTCCAGTATTTTGGCCATTAGTAAATAGTATAATAATATATATTAAGTGATTTTCTCTTGTCTATTACTTATTAATGGCCAACAATTTAGCACACAGATAAGTCAGGGGCTTCAGAAGGTCTTACATCAGGTTTCTCCAGGACCTACTGTTCTTGACATATTCACAAAAGACTAATATAGAAGCAAATATTAACTGAAATCTCTTTGGGACACCACTAGAGACACATAATATTTCAGATATGCTGGATTCACTTCAGTAGCAAACAAAGCTTTGAACCACACACACAACAACAGTTAAACCAAATAGACCTGTGCGGATCTAGGTAATTTTCCTAGTAATTATATATGCAGTATATATGTATATACACACATATATATATATATATATAACAAAAATAAAGGGCGCTGCACAACAAATATATTAAATAGACCTGCTGCAGCAAATATTAAGACCTAACTACCAAATAGGCCAATATCAGGCAAAAAAGCCAAAATAAATCTTCTATATGTGAAAATACTTGCGCTGCAGGTACATTAAGAATTCCCCTTAGAGTTACAAATAATAACAATAATGATCCAGGATAGCGCAGAAAGAATTTTGTACCGGAGAGTACCTAATAGTATTCCTTTCACACACTTTTACCTTGCTCTAGTGTGGTGGTTACAAATTTCCATAAAGCCTTGTCGAAGGTCCTTGACGTCTTCAGATTGCCATGTTGATATCTCCAGACTTTGCTTGAATAGATCCGCAAACCTTCCAAGATGTAGATAATGAGGTGTAAACCTGTCCCGGCCGGTGACAGGCACCTCTATTCTGTTGTGAATAGTTACCCGCTCACTGACCAGTGATGCGCGCTTCCAATAGCAGCTTGCCGGCGAGGTGCAGTGAAGCTGCAGGACCTCGCGTGACGTCACAAACACGTGATGCCTCACGTGATCGGCTAGAGGGTGAATACGGACTGCACCATAGACCAAAATTCATCCGACGCGTTTCGGAGTCAACAGACTCCTTCCTCAGGGAAATTCATCCGACGCGTTTCGGAGTCAACAGACTCCTTCCTCAGGGATCCTCAGGGATCCTTCCCTGAGGAAGGAGTCTGTTGACTCCGAAACGCGTCGGATGAATTTTGGTCTATGGTGTAGTCCGTATTCACCCTCTAGCCGATCACGTGAGGCATCACGTGTTTGTGACGTCACGCGAGGTCCTGCAGCTTCACTGCACCTCGCCGGCAAGCTGCTATTGGAAGCGCGCATCACTGGTCAGTGAGCGGGTAACTATTCACAACAGAATAGAGGTGCCTGTCACCGGCCGGGACAGGTTTACACCTCATTATCTACATCTTGGAAGGTTTGCGGATCTATTCAAGCAAAGTCTGGAGATATCAACATGGCAATCTGAAGACGTCAAGGACCTTCGACAAGGCTTTATGGAAATTTGTAACCACCACACTAGAGCAAGGTAAAAGTGTGTGAAAGGAATACTATTAGGTACTCTCCGGTACAAAATTCTTTCTGCGCTATCCTGGATCATTATTGTTATTATTTGTAACTCTAAGGGGAATTCTTAATGTACCTGCAGCGCATATATATATATATATATATATAATATATATATATATATATATATATATATATATATATATATATATACTGCTCAAAAAAATAAAGGGAACACTAAAATCCCACATCCTAGATATCACTGAATGAAATATTCCAGTTGTAAATCTTTATTTATTACATAGTGGAATGTGTTGGAATGTGTTGAGAACAATAAAACCTAAAAATGATCAACGTAAATCACAACTAATATCCCACGGAGGTCTGGAGTTGGAATAATGCTCAAAATCAAAGTGAAAAATAAAGTTACAGGCTGATCCAACTTCAGTGGAAATGCCTCAAGACAAGAAAATGATGCTCATTAGTGTGTGTGGCCTCCACATGCCTGTATGACCTCCCTACAATGCCTGGGCATGCTCCTGATGAGGCGGCGGATGGTCTCCTGAGGGATCTCCTCCCAGACCAGGACTAAAGCTTGCACCAACTCCTGGACAGTTTGTGGTGCAACGTGACGTTGGTGGATGGTGCGAGACATGATGTCCCAGATGTGTTCAATCGGATTCAGGTCTGGGGAACGGTGGTCCAGTCCATAGCTTCAATGCCTTCATCTTGCAGGAACTGCTGACACACTCCAGCCACATGAGGTCTGGCATTGTCCTGCATTAGGAGGAACCCAGGGCCAACCGCACCAGCATATGGTCTCACAAGGGGTCTGAGGATCTCATCTCGGTACCTAATTGCAGTCAGGCTACCTCTGGCAAGCACATGGTTTGCTGTGCGGCCCTCCAAAGAAATGCCATTACGGACCCACTGCCAAACCGGTCATGCTGAAGGATGTTGCAGGCAGTAGATCGCTTTCCACGGCGTCTCCAGACTCTGTCACGTCTGTCACATGTGCTCAGTGTGAACCTGCTTTCATCTGTGAAGAGCACAGGGTGCCAGTGGCAAATTTGACAATCCTGGTGTTCTGTGGCAAATGCCAAGCTCCCTGCACGGTGTTGGGCTGTGAGCACAACCCCCAACTGTGGACTTTGGGCACTCAGACCATCCTCATGGAGTCGGTTTCTAACCGTTTGTGCAGACACATGCACATTTGTGGCCTGCTGGAGGTCATTTTGCAGGGCTCTGGCAGTGCTTCTCCTGTTCCTGCTTGCACAAAGGCTGAGGTAGCGGTCCTGCTGCTGAGTTATTGCCCTCCTATAGCCCTCTTCACGTCTCCTGGTGTACTGGCCTGTCTCCTGGTAGCGCCTCCAGCCTCTGGACACTATGCTGACAGACACAGCAAACCTTCTTGCCACAGCTCACATTGATGTGCCATCCTGGATGATCTGCACTACCTGAGCCACTTGTGTGGGTTGTAGAGTCCGTCTCATGCTACCATGAGTGTGAAAGCACAACCAACATTCAAAAGTGACCAAAACATCAGCCAGAAAGCATTGGTACTGAGATGTGGTCTGTGGTCCCCACCTTCAGAACCACTCCTTTATTGAGTGTGTCTTGATAATTGCCAATAATTCCAATAATTTCCATCTGTTGTCTATTCCATTTGCACAACAGCATGTGAAATTGATTGTCAAACAGTGTTGCTTCCTAAGTGGACAGTTTGACTTCACAGAAGTTTGATTTACTTTGAGTTATATTCTGTTGTTTAAGTGTTCCCTTTATTTTTTTGAGCAGTGTATATATAATTCCAACCAATATACCATAATACTTTTCTTAGTTCATTTGTGACCACATTTTTTCACTTGTACCATCTATCAACACAATGTTAAAAATATAGCCTTCTACCTTGTCCCCCTGACAAGTTACAAATATAGCTGTACCCATGGGGATCGTAAATGTGCCAGGGCTCTTTAGGAAGGAATCAGCTGCTATATGTGATGTCTTAAGCACAAAGCTTAAACGTATAAACATATCCAAGGTGTAGTAGAAGTGGAGAACCTATATTCTGCATCATTTCTTTCTGTAGTCACATTGTGCTTTGTGTCTGTGTGAGAAAATGTTGGTAAAATATGTAAGTGCATTTGCTTAAATATCAATTCCATGTTATTTAATTTCAAAGGTTCTAAATATATACAGGTGCTTCTCACGAAATTAGAATATCATCAAAAAGTTAATTTATTTCAGTTCTTCAATACAAAAAGTGAAACTCATATATAGAGTCATTACAAACAGAGTGATCTATTTCAAGTGTTTATTTCTGACGAAAAAGGTCCGGTGACCTTCGAAACGCGTAGGCAATTTGGTCCAGCTCGGCACCCGTCCCCCGCTCTCTGCTTCCCACTCTAGGTGACATCACCCAGACCATGCCCCCTTCACCCACCGCTTCCATCTAGTGGCGCTTTCGGCCGAGGCTTGCCGCTCAGCGGTGTTCCAGGTGCGCGTGGCGGCAGGGCACTAGCAGGGGAGGACGCTCCCCGTAGCTCTGCCGCCCCACGCTCTGTTCTGACCCCCAAAGCTCTGGATACACAGGCCGCAGGTCGCCTCTTTCTTTTCCGATATATCACCACTCCGGAGCAGTTTTAGCACCGACACTGCAGCTATTCAACATCAGTAAGTGTTTGCTTCATATATTTTTTCCAATTGGTACCTTCTTTTAGACATTTACTTGCTATTACATTTGGACATATGACTATTATCATTGGTGACTGCGAGGAAGTGTTTAATTGTAATCTGGCATTGTGATATCCCATCCTGGTATTAGTCTATTATCACTGGTGGCTGCTGAATTACGCCAAAATATTCTTGCCCAGATCTGCCATTTATATACATTTCAGCACCGGCCGTCACCACTGTTGGTGGGTGCCAGCCAGTGCGTTATTGATTTGTTTATCTGTATTGGTTGTTTATTTACATGTATACTAGCACCATAAGGTTCACTCAAGTACTCTGTTTGAACTTGCTCATTTAACTCTCTTTCATTTGGTTAGCTCGGTGACCTAATTTGCATACTATTTTTTTCTTTTGATACATGACAGACCTAGCACAGTAGCTGTCTAGGCACCAGCAGCTTTCGACCTACCCATATATATTTTTTTATTTCCTCTGGGAGCGCCGGTGTGTTCTTATCCTTTTTATTTCTGTTAATGTTGATGATTATGGCTTACAGCCAATGAAAAGCCAAAAGTTAGTATCTCAGTAAATTAGAAAAATTAACAAAAAACACCAGCAAAGGCTTCCTAATTGTTTAAAAAGGTCCCTTAGTCTGTTTCAGTAGGCTCCACAATCATGGGGAAGACTGCTGACATGACAGATGTCCAGAAGGCAGTCATTGACACACTCCACAAGAAAGGTAAGCCACAAAAAGGTCATTGCTATAGAAGCTGGCTGTTCTCAGATTGCTGTATCCAAGCATATTATTGGAAAGTTGAGTGGAAGGAAAAAGTGTGGTAGAAAAAGGTTCACAAGCAACCGGGATAAACGCAGCCTTGAAAGGATTGTTAAGAAAAGGCCATTCAAAAATTTGAGGGAGATGCACAAGGAGTGGACTGCTGCTGTAGTCATTGCTTCAAGAGCCACCACACACAGATGTATCCTGGACATGGTCTACAATGTCGCACTCCTTGTGTCAAGCCATTCATGACCAATAGACAACGCCAGAAGCGTCTTACTTGGGCCAAGGAGAAAAAAGAACTGGACTGTTGCTCAGTGGTCCAAGTTGTTTTCAGATTAAAGTAAATTTTTAATTTCATTTGGAAATCAACGTCACAGAGTCTGGAGGAATAGTGGAGAGACAGACAATCCAAGCTGCTTGAGGTATAGTGTGAAGTTTCCACAATCAGTGATGGTTTGGGCAGCCATGTCATCTGCTGGTGTAGGTCCACTGTGTTTTATCAAGACCAAAGTCAGTGCAGCCATCTACCAGGAAATTTTAGAGCACTTCATGCTTCCCTCTGCCGACAAGCTTTTTGGAGATGGAAATTGCATTCTCCATCAGCAATTGTCACCTGTCCACACTGCCAAAAGTACCAATACTTGGTTTAAAAACAACAGTATCACTGTGCTTGATTGGCCAGCAAACTCGCCTGACCTTAACCCTATAAAGAATATACCCGGGGTATTGTCAAGAGCAAGATGAGAGACACCAGACTCAACAATGCAGACAAGCTGAAGGCTGCTATCAAAGCAACCTGGGCTTCCATAACACCTCAGTAGTGCCACAGGCTGATCGCCTCCATGCCTCTCCACATTGATGCAGTAATTGATGCAAAAGGAGCCCCGACCAAGTATTGAGTATATTTACTGAACATACATTTCAGTAGGCCAACTTTTCGGATTTTAAAATTATTTTTCAAGCTGGAGTTATAAAGTATTCTAATTTACTGAGATAATGACTTTTGGGTTTTCATTGGCTGTAAGCCATAATCATCAACATTAACTCAAATAAACACTTGAAATAGATCACTCTGTTTGTAATGACTCTATATAATATATGAGTTTCACTTTTTGTATTGAAGAATTGAAATAAATTAACTTTTTGATGATATTCTAATTTAGTGAGAAGCACCTGTACTTATTATTTCATATCTTTATGTCTAGCAGTCTAGGCAATTTTGAACTAAACACCGCAGAAGCAGACATTTCTCTTATTGTGCTTGTTTACATTTGAGGTACAAACCTGATGATTTACTTGAATGAACCCAATGATTTACGAGAGACCAGCGGACAATCTAATGTTTATAATGATGCCCCAACCTTTCCCTGATGGCAGATGATCAGGCGTGTCAGATTTTGAATGCTCAATCATTTGTTCTCAAAGGAGAGGAGTCTGTCAGTGTCTTATATCCCTTTTCCCATTGAAAACACATGTACCCTTTGTTAGGGTTGGCGGAACGCACCGAGTAAATATACACTCACCGGCCACTTTATTAGGTACACCTGTCCAACTTCTTGTTAACACTTAATTTCTAATCAGCCAATCACATGGCGGCAACTCAGTGCATTTAGGCATGTAGACATGGTCAAGACAATCTCCTGCAGTTCAAACCGAGCATCAGTATGGGGAAGAAAGGTGATTTGAGTGCCTTTGAACGTGGCATGGTTGTTGGTGCCAGAAGGGCTGGTCTGAGTATTTCAGAAACTGCTGATCTACTGGGATTTTCACGCACAACCATCTCTAGGGTTTACAGAGAATGGTCCGAAAAAGAAAAAAAATCCAGTGAGCGGCAGTTCTGTGGGCGGAAATGCCTTGTTGATGCCAGAGGTCAGAGGAGAATGGGCAGACTGGTTCGAGCTGATAGAAAGGCAACAGTGACTCAAATCGCCACCCGTTACAACCAAGGTAGGCCTAAGAGCACCTCTGAACGCACAGTGCGTCGAACTTTGAGACAGATGGGCTACAGCAGCAGAAGACCACACCGGGTACCACTCCTTTCAGCTAAGAACAGGAAACTGAGGCTACAATTTGTACAAGCTCATCGAAATTGTACAGTAGAAGATTGGAAAAACGTTGCTTGGTCTGATGAGTCTCGATTTCTGCTGCGACATTCGGATGGTAGGGTCAGAATTTGGCGTAAACAACATGAAAGCATGGATCCATCCTGCCTTGTATGGAGCATCTTTGGGATGTGCAGCCGACAAATCTGCGGCAACTGTGTGAAGCCATCATGTCAATATGGACCAAAATCTCTGAGGAATGCTTCCAGCACCTTGTTGAATCTATGCCACGAAGAATTGAGGCAGTTCTGAAGGCAAAAGGGGGTCCAACCCGTTACTAGCATGGTGTACCTAATAAAGTGGCCGGTGAGTGTACATGTATTATTAGGTGCGTTCACAACCTGGGGTCCACCGTGCAGGAGAGGAACCTGCTGCTGGCAAATGGTGGCGCTATATGGCGGTATAAGCGAACTCTGTTAACTCCACAGAGTCGCTAGGAAAAAGATGCTGTGCCCTGTTAACCTCATAGAGGTACACAGCTACCAACCAGAGCAAACTGTGGTCATGCAGTCAGAGAAAAAGTTTAGGCACCCCTATTAATCTTAAGCTTAATGTTTTATAAAAATTGTTTTTTTTGCAACAGCTATTTCAGTTTCATATATCTAATAACTGTTGGACACAGTAATGTTTCTGCCTTGAAATGAGGTTTATTGTACTAACAGAAAATGTGCAATCTGCATTCAAACAAAATTTGACAGGTGCATAAGTATGGGCACCCTTATCATTTTCTTGTTTTAAATACTCCTACCTACTTTTTACTGACTTACTAAAGCACTTTTTTTGGTTTTGTAACCTCATTGAGCTTTGAACTTCATAGCCAGGTGTATGCAATCATGAGAAAAGCTACTTAAGGTGGCCACTTGCAAGTTGTTCTCCTGTTTGAATCTCCTCTGAAGAGTGGCATCATGGGCTCCTCAAAACAACTGTCAAGTGATCTGAAAACAAAGATTATTCAACATAGTTGTTCAGGGGAAGGATAAAAAAAGCTGTCTAAGAGATTTAACCAGTCAATTTCCACTGTGAGGAACATAGTAAGGAAATGGAAGAACACAGGTACTGTTCTTGTTAAGGCCAGAAGTGGCAGGCCAAGAAAAACATCAGAAAGGCAGAGAAGAAGAATGGTGAGATCAGTCAAGGACAATCCTCAGACCACCTCCAGAGAGCTGCAGCATCAACTTGCTGCAGATGGTGTCACTGTGCATCGGTCAACTATACAACGCACTTTGCACAAGGAGAAGCTGTATGGGAGAGTGATGCGAAAGAAGCTGTTTCTGCAAGCACGCCACAAACAGTGTCGGCTGAGGTATGCAAAAGCACATTTGGAGAAGCCAATTTATTTTTGGAAGAAGGTCCTGTGGACTGATGAAACCAAGATTGAGTTGTTTGGTCATACAAAAAGGCGTTATGCATGGCGGCAAAAAAACACAGCATTCCAAGAAAAACACTTGCTACCCACAGTAAAATTTGGTGGAGGTTTCATCATGCTTTGGGGCTGTGTGGCCAATGCCGGCACCGGGAATCTTGTTAAAGTTGAGGGACGCATGGATTCCTCTCAGTATCAGCAGATTCTTGACAATAATGTTCATGAATCAGTGACAAAGTTGAAGTTACGCAGGTGATGGATCTTTCAGCAAGACAATGATCCAAAACACCGCTCCAAATCTACTCAGGCATATCATTGAACATCTGTGGAATCATTTGAAGAGGGCTGTCCATGCTCGGTGACCATCAAACGTAACTGAACTGGAATTGTTTTGTAAAGAGGAATGGTCAAAAATACCTTCATCCAGGATCCAGGAACTCATTAAAAGCTACAGGAAACAACTAGAGGCTGTTATTTTTGCAAAAGGAGGATCTACTAAATATTAATGTCACTTTTCTGGTGAGGTGCCCATACTTATGCACCTGTCAAATTTTGTTTGAATGCAGATTGCACATTTTCTGTTAGTACAATAAACCTCATTTCAAGGCAGAAACATTACTGTGTCCAACAGTTATTAGATATATGAAACTGAAATAGCTGTTGCAAAAAAAACAATTTTTATAAAACATTAAGCTTAAGATTAATAGGGGTGCTCAAACTTTTTCATATAACTGTATGTGTATGTGTGAGCTAATATATACTGCCAGGGGGGAGGGCTTCCTGTTGGCTGGGGATTTATCAGGCTGCCAATTTAGCTTACAAATACTGAGGTAAAAATACTGAGCAAATAACGTGTGAACGAGGTCTAATACAGGAGGAGATGACACACAGATATATACTATATACAGGAGGAGATGACACACAGGGGAGATGACACACACATACAGTATATACTATATACAGGGGAAATGACACACACATATATACTGTATACAGGGGAGATGACACACAGGCATATACTATATACAGGAGGAGATGACACACTGGTATATTCTATATACAGGGGAGATGACATACAGGTACCTACTATATACAGGAGAGATGACACACAGGTATATACTATATACAGGGGAGATGACACACAGGTATATGCTATATACAGGAAAAGATGACACACAGGTATATACTATATACAGGAGGAGATGACATACAGGTACATACTATATACAGGAGGAGATGACATACAGGTACATACTATATACAGAGGAGATGACACACAGGGGAGATGACACACACAGTATATACTATATACAGGAGGAGATGACACACAGGTATATACTATATACAGGGGAGATGACACACGTATATACTATATACAGGAGGAGATGACACAAAGGTATATACTATATACAGGAGGAGATGACATACAGGTACATACTATATACAGGAGGAGATGACACACAGGTATATACTATATACAGGAGCAGATGACACAGGTATATACTATATACAGGAGGAGATGACACACGTGTATACTATATACAGGAGGAGATGACATACAAGTATATACTATATAAAAGGGGAGATTACACATAGGTATATAGAGGAGGAGATGACATACAGCAGGTATATACTATATACAGGGGAGATGACATACAGGTATATACTATATATAGGAGGAGATGACATACAGGTATATAGTATATACAGAAGAGATGACATACAGGTATATACTATATACAGGAGGAGATGACACATAGGTATATACAATATACAGGAGGAGATGACATACAGCAGGTATATACTATTTACAGGGGAGATGACATACAGGTATATACTATATACAGGAGATGACATACAGGTGTATACTATATATAAGGGAGATGACAAACATGTATATACTGAGGGGAAAATGAGAGGTGTGAGGTGAAAATGAGGGGTGTGAGGTGAAAATGAAAATGTGTGAGTGCAAAATGAGAGGAGTGAGGGAAAATAGTGGAGTGATTGGAAAATGACAGATGTGAGGTCGAAATGACAAGTGTTAGGGGGGAATGAGAGGAGTGAGGGGGAAAACGAGAGGTGTAAGGGAGAAAATGAGAGATGTGAGGGGGAAAATGAGAGGCGTGATGGGAAAATAAGAGAAGTGAGGTGCTATGACTAACCACAGATACTTACTATGCCCAGGCAACGCCGGGCTCTTCAGCTAGTAGTTATATATAGTCAGGTCCCCAAATCCTCCAGAGGACACAGCAGCTTGGCTTCTAGTATTTTCTGGGTTGGTTTGTGGCCAAAGCAACATGTGAAGGGCTTGGCTGACTGCTTATTTCAATAACTAAGCCAGCCTCCTTCTCTGTCATAGTCGTATAGATGGAAAAGAAGAATGGCTTACATAATAAGAAGTCAGCCCCTTTCACACACTGCTCTGGTCATTTGGACAGTACATGTACAGGATCGGAGGCCAAGGTGCAATGATCCGGGAACGATCTGCTACTGGTGGATTGGGGCACCTGGCCTAATGGAACTATATTAGTAAATTACACTAAATAAGTTACTCTTTATAGGTAATTTATGAATATTTTCTTCCTGGAAACCACTTTAACTACAATGCTGTTATTAATAATAACAATAAAAATTGAGAGACACTTTTGTATCCTTCGCAGGTTACAACCTCTGCTCTGATGGGGTAGATTCTCTGGGTTATTATAATGGCTCCATTTCCAGAACAGAGTTTGGCTTGGACTGCCTGAACTGGGCTGACTTTCCTGACTATATGAAGCAATATCCAGGACGAGGACTAGGGTATCACAACTACTGCAGGAATCCAGATGGAGTAAATACACCATGGTGCTTCTATCGCCAGCCGTCGGGAATGATTAGCTGGGCTCACTGTGACTGCAGCCAGGGTATGTGGGCAGGAAATCAATTATACTTCACTAGCAAACAAAATACTCCTTTTCAAGTCAAATTATAGATAAAAAAAAATTCATTTGATAAATGATGTCTGTTTCCCATTTACACTTCATTAAATGAGTAGCTGGTCATATGTTGTCAATGCTGAGAACTACATATACTCCCTACAGGTGCTATTCGTCTGCTGGCGGCTGGCCATTCTTCCCACAGTGGTGCAGTACAGCTCTATTTCGAAGGGGCTTGGGGAACAATATGTGGTGACTTCTGGACAGATTGGGATGCAAGTGTGGCCTGCCGACAGCTTGGAATCAGGTCAGTTTGAAGAACTGGTACATTGTGCATGACTCTACATTTCTAAGAATAAAGTATGCCTAATTGTTGTTCTCTAGGTGCTCATCTCTGCATATATGTCCTCATCCATGAGCTTGACAATCTTTTCTGCTCTTGTCATGTTGTTTTTTAGTGAGTCGTAAGCTGACCATACATAGGAGATTGATATTGATGTACATCATTCACATCCCTATGAATAATGGTTGACTGGATAACTTACATCTCAACCAGTGCTATCCTGTTGGTTTTCCAAGAGGTGCCTCCCAAGTTGTCTGGCACCTGCTATTATCACTCTTGTCCTTTTTAGCTGACCCAAGCAGATGTTTATAGTGGAGTTATAGGAGTAGGCCTCAATTTGGCCACTGGTTGTGTAACGCCTATGGACAGCTATACCTATATGAGTAGTGCACACTATCAGATATTGAATATTTTGTATAGTTAGTTGGACATGAAATATGTGAATTGGGTAACTTGTGCTCTAAAAACAGATATAGCGAGGACATTCCTTCTAGTGAACCAGATACGAATTGATAAGTAGCTCTAAAGTCATCACAGGAAATTAACTTAAGAAGGAAAAATGCTCATTGCATGTTAAAATGATCTTCATGGACTACAACCTGAACGTCTTATCCTAAATATAGGCAATTGATGTGTAATTGAAGGGGTCTTACACTCGGACCTCTCATAATCTGCAGAACAAAAGGACACAGTAGATTGTCTGTATGTTCAACTATGAAACGCAGCTGCATTTATGAATGCATGTATGAGTCTGGATAAGGATGACGAGACAGAGACATCACTGTACCTTTATTACCCAGTCACTCCAGGGGTCAGACCCACACCGATCAAACGCAAGGATAGGCCGTCAAAACTTTAGTCCTGTAAAACCCCAATAGCAACAAAGGACATTATGTTAATTCAGTTAAGACTGCTTCTCTTTTACACTGGACACCAGCTATGCCTGCATTTCAGATAATGTTTCATGAATTATTGACCCAAACAAAGACAAAAAAAGGGAATTATTCCAACATATACAGTATTGTGCAAAAATTTTAGACAGGTGTTGAAAAAAAAGCTGCAGAATAGAAGTGATTTAAAAAAAGAAGTGTTCATTTATTTTCATCAATTTAACAAAAAAATCAAAGTGAATGAACAAAAGAGAAAACTAAATCATATCAATATTTGTATTGACTGCCCTTTACCTTCAAAATAGCATCAATTCTCCTAAGTACACTTGCACACAGTTTTTTGAAGAAACTTGGGAAAAAGATTGTTCCACACATGTAGGAGAACTAACCACAGATCTTCTGTGGATGTAGACTTACACACATCTGTCTGTCTCTTCATGTAATCCCACACACCCTTGATGTTGAGATCAGGGCTCTGCGAGGCATCTGTTCAAGGACTCCTTGTTCTTCTTTATGCTGAAGATAGCTCTTAATGATACTGGATATATGATTGGGGTCATTGCCAATCAGATCCCTCTTTGATGGTATTACATGGTGGCGTACTATAAGCTTGTATTTCTCAGAATTGAGGAGAACAATAAAATATACCAAGTCCTCCACTCCATTTACTATAATGCACCACCAAACCTGCAAGAACTCCCCTGCTATGCTTCACAGTTGCCTGCAGTCACTCATTATTGACCTGCTCTCCAGCCCTTTTGGCAAACAAACGTCCTTTTATTACAGTTAAATATTTCCCATTTTGACTGACCCACCCAAAGCACTTTCTGTATTTCTACACCATGGTTCCTATGTTTTTTGGCAGAGTTGAGTCACCTGGCCTGTTTCCATGTCAAAGGTATGTCTTTAGACTACTATTCTTCCAATCTTCTGGCCAGACTTCTGTGAAAAGTAAATAGGTGTAGCTGGGTCCCACTAGTTGCTGCCAGTTCTGAGCTGATGGCATTGCTGGACATCTTCCAATTTTGAAAGTGTAAGGAGGAGAGATGGCCGCGGCGTGCCTTTTCCAGAACGAGTCCGGAACCATCGGTGCTCTCACCTGTGTTGCAGGGGGGAGAGTTTAGTTCCCCGGACAGACCTTTGAACTTAAGACCAGGGAGTGTGGAGGACATAAAAGGGTGACAATACATGGGAACCAGGTCAGATTGGGCGAGAAGCTATATGTGCAGGAACAGAGTGCGAGCCTTCCTGCACAGCACAGTCAGGACGAAGTAGGACTAAGGCCTCTTTCACACTTCAGTCTTTTGGCGTCAGTCTGAAACCGCCATTTTCCTCAAATAGCGGATCCGCCATTTTTTTTGGGCGGATCCGCTATTTTCCCATAGACATGGATTAGTGACGGATTGTGGCAGATGGTCGTCCGTTCCATCCGCCATGCGACGGATCCGTCGAAATTTGGCGGACGTTGTCTAGACATTGACGGACATTATAAAGTTTTTTGTCTGCGCCGAAATGGCGGTTCGCGACGGATCCGTCGCGTCCGCCATTCCATAGAATGGCCGCCTATGGGCAACGGATCCGTCGCGACCGTCATTTCGGCGGATCCGTCGCCCCAATCCGCTTTTTCAATTGCGCATGCTCCAAAATGTAGATACTTTTCCCAGACAACCCCCAAGTAACTGATCCGTCAAAAAAACGGATCCGTTAGAACCGTTTTCTCAACAATTGTGACGGATCCGTCGATCTGTCACTATGTCAGAGCAGACTGACGCCAAACAACTGAAGTGTGAAAGAAGCGTTAGCCAGAGGGGCCTACACCAGCTTACCGGAGATCACAGGCGCAGACGCTTCCAGAGACCTCTGACCATGCCGACTCCTGCGGCGCTACCGACCTTGAATGGGTCCTCCGCTCAGCCAGACCGTAGAGGGTGCACCCCCAGACCAGACTACCAGGCCGCAGACAGTGTGCGGCTATCTGACATACCCGCTACCGTACTGTGTCGGTACCTAAAAGAAAGGACTATTCCTCCTTCAGTGAATTTTCCCCTTGGATCCAGAACCTGCAGCCGGATATTTCAGGACCACCGACGACACCAGGATTCAAGGCCCTTTCCAAACCAGGATGACACCGGATTCTCCAAGCTTTCAGGCCAGACCATCTCAGAGACTACCCCTCATCAACGCCAGATTGATAAGTTTATGCTTTTGAACTCTTTTTTGTCTAATCATATACTGGTTGCTCTTAAGTTAATTGTATACAGTTGTACTGCCCCATATTTCATTTATCCCCTCCCTGTGTGGAGTAACGCTGTTAGATTAAATTCCTCTGTTAATCCTTGCTCTGCCTCCGACCGTTACTGCATCCATTTACCTGCTTTCAAAGGACATAAGCATAATGTATTCTTCATCTGTTTCACTATATTTCCTTGGCCGACCATTTATACAACAGTGCTTAGAATTGTCCATTTTGCTTCCTAAAAAGAGCTTGAAGGGTACATCTTCAAACTCCTGGTAAAGACCTTGCTGATGCAGTATAGCTATATTATTATATGTCTTAGGCCTGTCCCACACGTCCAGATAATTCCGGTACCGGAAAAAATCGGTACCGGAGTTATCCGTGTACGTGTGCCCGTGAGCTCACGTAGGCCATATGTGCGGCACACGTGTGCCGCCCGTGTGCCGAGTGGGTACCACACGGAGCGTGCAGGAGACAGCGCTAAAGTTTAGCGTTGTCCCCTGCATCGTGCTGATGCCGCGATTCATATCTTCTGTGCAGCAGCGTTTGCTGCATAGAAGATATGAATAATAGTGTTTAAAAGAAAGATCTATCTGTCCGCCGCCCTCCCATCCCCTGTGCGCCCCCCCCGCTGTTCTGAAAATACTCACCCGCTTCCCTCGTTGGCTGTCGCTGCTTCCTGTCCTGGCTGCACCTTCTCCTGTATGCGGTCACGTGGGGCCGCTCATTTACAGTCATGAATAGGCGGCTCCACCCCTATGGGAGGTGGAGCCGCATATTCATGACTGTAATCGGCGGCCCCACGTGACCGCATACAGTAGAAGGTGCAGCCAGGAAAGGACACTGCGAGGGAGGCGGGTGAGTATTTTCAGAACAGCGGGGGGCGCACAGGGGGTGGGGGGGCGGCGGACAGATAGATCTTTCTTTTAAACACTATTATTCATATCTTCTATGCAGCAATCGCGGCTTCAGCACCATGTGGGGGGGACAGCGCTTACTGGAGCGCTGTCTCCTGCACGCCACACGGAGAACGTCCGTGTGAGGTACGTGTTTTACACGGACCCATTGACTTTAATGGGTCCGTGTAATACGTGCCCTCCCACGAACACTGACATGTCTCCGTGTTTGGCACACGGTCCGCAAAAAATCAATGACATCTGCACAGATGCATTGATTTTAATGGGTCTACGTGTGTCAGTGTCTCCGGTACGTGAGGAAACTGTCACCTCACGTACCGGAGCCACTGACGTGTGAAACCGGCCTTATTGTTGTGCTCAGTCTTGAAAAAAGAACAAAGAGTTCTTGGAAATGAAGATATCACCATCATAGAGTCTGTCTGAGATTAGTTCTCTCTCTGAAGAGTTCCTTCAAAACCTGTGTGCAAGTGTATGTAGATGAATTAATGTCATTTTGAAGGCAAAGGGTGATCACACCAAATATTGTTTTGATTTAGATTTCTCCTTTGTTTGCTCACTTTGCATTTTGTTAAATGATAGAAATAAACTATTAAAACTTATAGTTTTTAAATCATTCTTACTTTGTAGCACTTTTTTCCACTCCTGCCTAAAGCTTTTTTAAAGTACTGTGCTTTTAACCTCAGAAGTGTCATACAAATCCTTAAAAAGTGCGATTTAGACATTAGATGTTTATTGTAGTGTTACACACGCAGGTGGCGCACATGGTTCATAGACTCACTTTGCCATAGACCGGACTTATCCTGGAGGGGCGAGACTAAGCAGCTACCTTGGTATTCACTGAAGCCTCTAGTGGTGAGCTTAGGCTTGTGTGACAGGTGCCACTCCAGGGCATTGTCTGACAGTAGCAGCTGACCCCATGGGTCTAAGTCGTTTACTCAGATTCCTAGACAGGGCTATGCGCTAGAATATGCGCTCTGCCCTTTTAAGAACAGTGGAGCATGCGTATGCGCGTACTAGGTGCGCCGCTGGGAACTGCGGTGCGCACACCAGAAAGCAGGAGGGACACGCCGGGAGACCACGCCGTGGGGCTGGGCCGGTGAGTAAGCCCAACCATGCAGGGGCGCCGGCAGCAGCGCTGCCATGTATCATCTGGTCATCGTTGTATGTGTCGTTTAAATTTGGAAAACATATTTTGCTAATTATTTTAACAGTGAAATTGGCACAGCCAAAAAGATCCCTGATTATGCTCCGTGGTCAATGCCTATACATCTAGAATCTGCCAACTGCCGAGGGGACGAGAAAGCCTTGCTGCACTGCAGTTATACCAAGGGCAAAAGTTGCAGTAACAGAGAGGTGGCTGCTATTAACTGTTCTCCACCTGAAGGTAAATTTTTAACACTTGTCTATCCTGGCAGACAACTATTTTGATATTCTGCTTACCTGAAACCGTCTTATAGGGTAACTAATCACCACTACTAATAAGATCTTATTTTTCATTCTCTGAAGAGCAGATTTAAAGCCCCCTCTCCGTCTCGTGGGAGGAAAGGACCGGTTTGAGGGGCGAATTGAAGTATTTTTTAAGGGTCAGTGGGGAACAATTTGCGATGATCACTGGGATGACAAAGATGCTGAAGTTATATGCAGACAAGTAGGCTTTAAGTGAGTACCATCTACTACAACCTGTTGTATTGTGAGTCTAATAATGTAGTACAGGAGCCTTGCATTTTCTCTGCTCAACATCAAATAAATACATCTATTTTGTAAAGTACTAAAAAAGGGGAACAATGGGCACCAAAAATAAATAAAATATATAAGAAGGGGGGCTGGAAACAATGTAGCAAAACAATTTTACAGTGTATAGCAAAAAAGAATAGAGCCACATTAAATGGAGTCTCTGTGCATATTCAGAATATTACAAACAATAATAATTTAATTGAAATATACAGTGGCGTGTAAAAGCTTGGGCTCCTCTCATCAAAATTACTGCTATTGTGAACAGTTAAAGGTAACTTGTCAGCAGAATTGTGCTGAGTAACCTACAGACACCGTCAGGTTGGTGCTGTTATAATGATTACAATGATACCTTGGTTGATGAAATCTGTCTTGTGGTTGTTGTTTAATCTTTATTTTCAGTTTTGAGTTAATGATATGCTTGTGCGGATATGAGGATCCCCCCCCCCCACACGCACACACACGCACACACACACGCACACACACACGCACACACACAGGCCGCCCCGGAGCCTTTGATAATACTTTGTATTTTAGGCAAAATATATATATATTTTCATTACAAAATTACAAAAAGGAAAATGGGCTTATGCAAAAGTTTGGGCACCCTTGGATATTTATGTGCTCAAATAACTTTGACAAATGTTTCAGACCTTAATTATCCTGTTAGGGTTATGGCTTGTTCACTACCATCGTTAGGAAAGGCCAATTAATGCAAATTTCTAACCTTGTGCCAAAAAGCAGCAGCCATAGATTCTTCTAAGTAGCTGTCTAGCACTCTGAAAATGAAAATAGTGGAGGCCCACAAAGTGGTAGAAGGCTTTATCCCCTTCATGACCTTGGAATTTTCTGTTTTTCTTTTTTCGTTTTTCGCTCCCCTCTTTCCCAGAGCCATAACTTTTTTATTTTTCCGTCAATATGGCCATGTGAGGGCTTATTTTTTGTGGGACGAGTTTTACTTTTGAACGACATCATTGCTTTTACCATGTCGTGTACTGGAAAACGGGAAAAAAATTCCTAGTGCGGTGAAATTGCAAAAAAAGAGCAATCCCACACTTCACTAAATGCTAAAACTGACCTGCCATTTTGATTATCCAGGTCATTAGGAGTTCATAGACACCAAACATGCCTTGGTTCTTTTTTATCTAAGTGGTGAAAAAAAATTCCAGACTTTGCTTAAAAAATTTTAAAAAAAATTGCGCCATTTTCCGATACCCGTAGCGTCTCCATTTTTCGTGATCTGGGGTCGGGTGAGGGCTTATTTTTTGCGTCCCGAGCTGACGTTTTTAGTGATACCACTTTTGTGCAGATACGTTCTTTTAATCGCCCGTTATTACATTTAATGCAATGTCGCGGCGACCAAAAAAACGTAATTCTGGCGTTTCAATTTTTTTTTCTCGCTGCACCATTTAGCGATCAGGTTAATCCTTTTTTTATTGATAGATCGGGCGATTCTGAACACGGCGATACCAAATATGTGTAGGTTTGATTTTTTTTAATTGTTTTATTTTGAATGGGGCGAAAGGGGGGTGATTTAAACCTTTATATATTTTTTATTTTTTTCACATTTTTTATAACTATTTTTTTTTCACTTTTGCCAAGCTTCAGCTGGCACAACTCGATCGGCTCAGCTACATAGCAGCGATCATCAGATCGCTGCTATGTAGCTGAATTGCAGGCTTGCTATGAGCGCCGACCACAGGGTGGCGCTCACAGCAGGCCAGCATCAGTAACCATAGAGGTCTCAAGGACCTCTATGGTTACTATCCTGACGCATCGCTGACCCCCGATCATGTGACGGGGGTCAGCGATATGCTCATTTCCGTCCCGAAGCGCCGGTTAAATGCCGCTGTCAGCGTTTGACAGCGGCATTTAACTAGTTAATAGTGGTGGGTGCATCGCAATTCCGCCCGTCGCTATTGTGGCACATGTCAGCTGTTCAAAGCAGCTGACATGTCCCAGCTTTGATGCAGGCTTACCGCTGGAGCCCTGCATCAAAGCTGGGGTTCTGACCTCGGAAGGACTATCCTGTCCGAGGTCAGAAAGGGGTTAAGAAGATAGATAAAAAAAATCAAACAATACCACATGATAACTAGCAAATACTTAAAGGGACTCTGTCACCCCCTCCAGCCGTTATAAACTAAAAGAGCCACCTTGTGCAGCAGTAATGCTGCATTCTAACAAGTTGGCTCTTTTAGTTTGTGGTGCAGTTATAGCCAAAATAAAGCGTTTTATAATTTCGCCAAAATACCTCTCTTTAGCCCTGGAGGCAGGTCTTAACCCCTCTGCTGCAACCGCCACACTTCAGTCACTCAAATTTTCTTCGGCGCTGGGCGCCGCCCCCTCCGCCCTGTTTTCCACTCAAATCCGGCACCTGCGCTGTTTAGTACTGGCTGGGGCAGGCGCAGTGAGCTCTGGCCGTCTGACCTCACATGCAGTCTTGCAGACTGCGCCTGTGCGGCCACCCAGCTTGTGAATCCCAGCCCCGCACTGTGCATAATGCATAACACACTGTGGGGCTGGGATTCACAAGCTGGGTGGCCGCACAGGCGCAGTCTGCAAGACTGTATGTGAGCCTGCCCCAGCCAGTACTAAACAGCACAGGTGCCGGATTTGAGTGGAAAACAGCGTGGAGGGGGCGGCGCCCGGCGCCGAGGAACATTTGAGTGACTGAAGTGTAGCGGTTGCAGCAGAGGGGTTAAGACCTGCCTCCAGGGCTAAACAGAGGTATTTTGGCGAAATTATAAAATGCTTTATTTTGCCTATAACTGCACCACAAACTAAAAGAGCCAACTTGTTAGAATGCAGCATTACTGCTGCACAAGGTGGCTCTTTTAGTTTATAACGGCTGGAGGGGGTGACAGAGTCCCTTTAAGTAGAAGTGGAGGCAATAAGTGCTCTCCTTGTAAGGGTGTCAATTTAGATGGACGGCCATGTCTTGGTAGGTTTATAGTTGTGCCATATTCCTTCTATTTTTGGACAATGGATTGAACAGTGCTACGTTAGATGTCCAGAGCTTGCGCTCTTTTTTTATAACCTAACCCTGCTTGACTCTACACCACAACTTTATCCCTGACCTATCTGGTGTGTTCCTTGGTTTTCATGTTGCTGTTTGATCCCTAATGTTCTCAAACAAATCTCTGAGACCTTCACAGAACATCTGCAGTTATACTGAGAATAAATTGCAAACAGGTGGACTACATTTACTAATTGTGTGACTTCTGGAGATAATTAGTCACTTGGTATTTTATTTAGGGGTATCTGACCACAGGGGGCTGAATATAAATGCACATCACAATTTTCAGATTTATATTTTTAAAATACCGTAATTAGAAAATTAATGTATCATTTCCTTTACGCTTCACAAATACCTGCTACTTTGTGTTGGTATATCACATACAATTCCAATAAAACACATTTAAGTTTGTGGGTCTAGCGTGAAAAAATATGGAAATGTTCACGTGATATGAATACTTTTTCAAGGCCCTGTAATATTACATGTTGGCCATAGCCAACTATTTACTACATGGATGGCCAGGTGCTGCCAAAACGATGGCAGATTACAACTATGGATTTTCTATGATGTCGAAATGCTTTAATGTAAAATTACTCTAAAACAATCATGTTGTCCAAACATTTAAAGGTAACATTATTTCATTTTAGTGGGAAGCCTAAAGCCTGGGTATGGGCTCATTATGGGCAAGGCAAAGGTCCCGTATTGCTTGATGAAGTTGAGTGTTTGGGTAATGAGTCTTCATTGGATTTCTGTCACAAGAACGACTGGGGACATCACAACTGTGACCATATTGAAGATGCTGGAGTTTCCTGTAATCCTTATACAGGTAGGTTAGTTTTGGCTTGATATTAACCATGTCAAATATGAAAAAAGCCTATTTTAAAGTACATTTTCTGTATGTTACAGATGGAGCTGTGAGATTATCTGGTGGTCAAAATATTGCTGAAGGACGAGTAGAAGTATTTTATAATGGAGATTGGGGAACCGTATGTGATGATGGCTGGACTGAACGTAATGCACAGGTGGTTTGCAGGCATTTAGGCTTCAGGTATTTATAAACCGTAATCAAATAAATAATGAAAGTGGTTGTAGGAAGCGAAACACTTGTCTTCATTGATGAGGACCTATCAGAGACTTAACTTCATGTTTTTGGGCCCTATGCAAACTCTATAGAAAGGTGATGTTTGCATTACTACTACTGCATATTACAGTGGGTACGGAAAGTATTCATACCCCATTACATTTTTCAATCTTTGTTTCATTGCAGTCATTTGGTAAATTCAAAAAAGTTCATTTTTTTCACATTAATCTACAGTCTGCTCCCCATCTTGACTGAAAAAAAAACAGAAATGTAGAAATTTTTGCAAATTTAATCTAATATATAAAGCAGAATGTGTGTATGTATGTGTGTGTGTGTGTATGTCCGGGATTGGCTTCTGAACCGTCGCAGCTACAGGCACAAAATTTTGCACAGTCACACATCTGGACCCCGAGAGCGTCATAGGCTATGTTGTGAGGTGAAATTTTAACCCCGCGCTTTCCAATTCACCAAACAATTTTGCCCCTATCTACATAATGGGGAAAAAATGAAAGGAAAAGTGTTGGAGGCAAATTAACAGCTGCCAGATGTGAACAAGGGGGACTTAAAGAATGAGAGCGATGGCGCCAAAGAGTATATACTGTACAGTTGCTAAGGTGGGGCCCCGACATGGGATAATCACCACACCACCACGGGGATATGAACACACACACAAAATGCGCCACACACTACCACGTGCTCGAACACATATACCACCCTCAGCGCACATTTCACCACACATACACCAACCTCGCCACATAAAAGTCGCAACACAAAAGTCGCCGCTCAAAACTCGCCACGCGCAAAACTCTCCACATGCAAAACTCGCCACACGTGCAAAACTCACCTCATGGAAAACTCGCCACATGCAAAACTTGCACACGCGGAAAAATTGCCACATGCACAAAAGTTGCAACACATGCAAAAGTTGCCTCACACAAAACTTGCACATACTCAAAAGGCACCACACATAAAACTCGCCACGCGCAAAACTCGCCATGCGCAAAACTTGCTGCACACAACTTGCTACACTAACCTGTCACATGCAACTCGACACACAAAAAGTTGCTACACGCATGTCGCCACACAAAACTCATCTCACAAAAGTCGCTACATGCATGTCGCCACACGCAACTCAACACACACAACTTGACACACGAAACTCGCCCTAAAACACACACAAGTCTGGTATTATACTTCAAAAATAAAAATCTGATTAATAAGCAGACAAACTACAAGAACAACAAATGTACCATATAGGAATCCGGCAGCTGTCAGTCACATGACCAGTCTATTATGTGTGAGCTAATATATACTGCCAGGGGGTGGGCTTACTGTTGGCTGGGGATTTATCAGGCTGCCAATTTAGCTTACAAATACTGAGGTAAAAATACTGACCAAATAACGTGTGAACGAGGTCTAATACAGGAGGAGATGACATACAGATATATACTATATACAGGAGGAGATGACACACAGGTATATACTATTTACAGGGGAGATGACACACAGGTATATACTATATACAGGAGGAGATGACACAGATATATACTATATACAGGAGAGATGACACACAGGTATATACTATATAGAGGAGATGACATACAGGTACATACTACATACAGGAGGAGATGACATACAGGTATATACTATATACAGGAGGAGATGACACACAGGTATATACTATATACAGGAGCAGATTACCTACAGGTATATAGTATATACAGGAGGAGATGACATACAGGTATATGCTATGTATAGGAGGAGATGACATACAGGTATATATTATATACAGGAGGAGATGACACACAGATATATACTATATATAGGTGAGATGACACACAGGTATATACTATATACAGGAGGAGATTACATACAGGTATATACTATATATAGGAGGAGATGACATACAGGTATATACTATATACAAGGGAGATGACACACAGCAGGTATATACTATATACAGGGGAGATGACATACAGGTATATACTATATACAGGAGATGACATACAGGTGTATACTATATATAAGGGAGATGACAAACATGTATATACTGAGGTGAAAATGAGAGGAGTGAGGTGAAAATGAAAAGGTGTGAGTGCAAAATGAGAGGAGTGAGGGAAAATAGTGGAGTGATCGGAAAATGACAGATGTGAGGTCGAAATGACAAGTGTTAGGTGGGAATGAGAGGAGTGAGGGGGAAAATAAGAGGAGTGAGGGGGAAAATGAGAGGCGTGAGGGAGAAAATGAGAGATGTGAGGGGGAAAATGAAAGATGTGATGGGGAAAATGAGAGGCGTGATGGGAAAATAAGAGAAGTGAGGTGCTATAACTAACCACAGATATTTACTATGCCCAGGCAACGCCGGGCTCTTCAGCTAGTAAAAATTAAAAACGGAAATATCACATGGTCATAAGTATTCGGACCCTTTGCTCAGACGCTCATATTTAAGTCACATGCTGTCCATTTCCTTGTGATCCTCCTTGAGATGGTTCTATTCCTTCATTGGAGTCCAGCTGTGTTTAATTAAACTGATAGGACTTGATTTGGAAAGGCACACACCTGTCTATATAAGACCTCACAGCTCACAGTGTATGTCAGACCAAATGAGAATTATGAGGTCAAAGGAACTGGCCAAGGAACTCAGAGACAGAATTGTGTCAAGGCACAGATCTGGCCAAGGTTACAACAAAATTTCTGCAGTATTCAAGGTTCCAAAAAGAACAGTGGCCTCCATAATCCTTAAATGGAAGAAATTTGGGACCACCAGAAGTCTTCCTAGAATTGGCCGTCCAGCCAAACTGAGCAATCATCGGAGAAGAGCCTTGGTGAGAGAGGTAAAGAAGAATGCCAAGATCACTGTGACTGAGCTCCAGAGATGCAGTAGGGAGATGGGGGAAAGTTCCACAAAGTCAACTATCACTGCAGCCCTCCACCAGTCGGGCCTTTATGGCAGAGTGGCCCAATGGAAGCCTCTCCTCAGTGCAAGACACATGAAAGCCCTCATAGAGTTTACTAAAAAACACATGAAGGACTCCCAGACTATGAGAAATAAGATTGTCTGGTCTGATGAGATGAAGATAGACCTTTTTGGTGATAATTTTAAGCGGTATGTGTGGAGAAAACCAGGCACTGATCATCACCTGCCCAATACAATCCCAACAGTGAAACATGGTGGTGGCAGAATCATGTTATGGGGTGTTTTTCAGCTGCAGGGACAGGACGACTGGTTGTCATTGAAGGAAACATGAATGCAGCCAAGCCCAGAGATATCCTGGATGAAAACCTTTTCCAGAGTGCTCTGGACCTCAGACTTGGCCGAAGGTTCACATTCCAACAAGACAATGACCCTAAGCACACAGATAAAATAACAAAGGAGTGGCTTTAGAACAACTCTGTGACCATTCTTGACTAGCCCAGCCAGAGCCCTGACCTAAACCCAATTGAGCATCTCTAGAGAGACATGAAAATGGCTGTCCACCAACGTTCACAATCCAACCTAACGGAACTGGAGAGGATCTGCAAGGAAGAATGGCAGACGATCCCCAAATCCAGGTGTGAAAAACTTGTATCATCATTCCCAAGAAGACTCATGGCTATGCTAGCTCAAAAGGGTGTTTCTACTCAATACTGAGCAAAGGGTCTGAATACTTATGACCATGTGATATTTCAGTTTTTCTTTTTTAATAAATTTGCAAAAATTTCTACATTTCTGGGGGCTTTTTCAGTCAAGATGGGGTGCAGAGTGTACATTAATGAGAAAAAAATTAACTTTTTTGAATTACCAAATGGCTGCAAAGAAACAAAGAGTGAAAAATGAAAAGGGGTATGAATCATTTCCGTACCCACTGTATATTAAGGACAGCACTGTGGCTCAGTGGTTAGCAGCCGTGCAGCGCTGGGGTCCTGGATTAAAATCCCACCAAGGACAACATCTGCAAGGAGTTTTTCCTCATGTTTGTGTGAGTTTCCTCCAGCTTCTCTGGTTTCCTCCCACACTCTAGAGATACACCGATATGGAATTTAGATTGTGAGCCGCGATGGAGAGAGCAATGATAATGTACACACGTGGTCAAAATTGTTTGTACCCCTCGTTTAATGACAGAAACCCCACAATGGTCACAGAAATAACTTGAATCTGACAAAGGTAATAATAAATTAAAAATCTATGAAAATGAAGAAATGAAAGTCAGATATTGCTTTTCACCCATGCTTCCACAGAATTAAAAAAAAAATAAAACTCATGAAATAGGCCTGGACAGAAATGATGGTACCCTTAACGTAATATTTTGTTGTACAATCTTTTGAGGCAATCACTGCAATCAAACAATTCCTGTAACTGTCAATGAGACTTCTGCACCTCTCCACAGGTATTTTGGCCCACTCCTCAAGAGCAAACTGCTCCAGTTGTCTCGTGTTTGAAGGTTGCCTTTTCCAGATGGCATGTTTCAGCTCATTCCAAAGATGCTCAATAGGATTCAGGTCAAGGCTTACAGAAGGCCACTTCAGAATAGTCTAATGTTTCCTCTTAGCCATTCTTGGGTGTTTTAGCTGTGTGTTTTGGGTCATTATCCTGTTGCAAGACTCATGACCTACCACTAAGACCAAGCTTTCTGACACTGGGTAGCACATTTATCTCTAGAATCCCTTCATAGTCTTGGGATTTCATTGTACCCTGCACAGATTCTAGACACCCTGTACCAGATGCAGCACAGCAGCCCCAGAACATAACCAAGCCTCCTCCATGTTTCACAGTAAGGACAGTGTTCTTTTCTTGATATGCTTCATTTTTCCCTCTGTAAACATAGAGCTAATGTGCCTTGCCAAAAAGTTCCATTTTTGTCTCATCTGTCCATAGGACATTTACCCAGAAGCTTTGTGGCTTGTCAACATGTAGTTTGGCAAATTCCAGTCAGGCTTTTTTATGATTTTTTTTCAACAATGGTGTCCTCTTTGGTTGTCTCCCATAAGGTCCACTTTGGCTCATACAACGACAGATGGTGCGATCTGACACTGATGTTCCTTGAGCTTCAAGTTCACCTTTAATCTGTTTAGAAGTTTTTTGGGGCTCTTTTGTTAGCATTCGTATTATCCGTCTCTTTGATTTGCCATCAGTTTTCCTCCTGCGGCCACATTCAGGGAGGTTGGCTACAGTCCCATGGATCTTAAATTTCTGAATAATATATGCAACTATAGTAACAGGAACATCAAGCTCCTTGGAGATGGTCTTATAACTTTTACCTTCAACAAGTTTGTCTATAATTTTCTTTCTAATCTCCTGAGACAACTCTTTCCTTCACTTCCTCTGGTCCATGTTGAGTGTGATACACACCATGTCACCAAACAGCACAGTGAGTATCTGTAGCCCTATATACAGGCCCACTCACTGATTCCAAGATTGTAGACACCTGTGATGCTAGTTAGTGGACACACCTTGATTTAACATGTCCCTTTTGTCACATTATTTTCACGGGTACCATCATTTCTGTGTAGGTCTATTTCATGAGTTTTATTTTTATTTTTTTTAATTCTGTGGAAGCATGGTTGAAAAGCAATGTCTGACTTACATTTGTTCACTTTCATAGATTTTTTATTTAGTATTGCTTTTGTCAGATTCAAGTTATTTCTGAGACCATTGTGGGGTTTTCTGTCATTCTGTCAACAATTTTGACCATGTGTGTATGTAAAGGGCTGCGGAATATAATAAGAGCTATATAAGTAATGCGTAATAAATACATAATAATACCACCCAAGCTGCCATCAAAAGTACAAAAAAAATCCTCTTCATTCTCAAGGAGGTATATCCAGACAGGATCAACAGAAGCGCAATACATACAGTAGATGGGATTCTGCCTACCCTCTGTCCACTAAATACACATTAGAGATATTGTCTTGTCCCAAAATGTTTGACCTTGTCACAACTTCATTAATGATAATCATAGTAACATCCTCTCTACATTCCCTAAAACTGATAAAAATGCTTTTACCATCTGGTCAAAATGTTTTAGTTTTTATCATGGGCTCTAGTAGAGTTTCACTGATCCATACACACATCCATTTTAATAACAGATCCATGTGTCCGAGCCACGACGCTCAAAGCATGTCCTATTTTGACCAGTTTTGTCGATCAGACTTGGTCATTAAAGTCTGTGAAGATCCATCAAAAACAGAAAAAACAGAAGACATTCTTTTAACTTCAGTGTTCCATCTGTGTTTTTTTTTTCTAGGGGCTCCTCCAGTTTGGCTGCAAAAGCAGAGTTTGGACCTGGAAATGGGTTGATATTTCTGGATGATGTGGCGTGCACAGGCACGGAGCGCTCTCTAGTGGAATGTTCACATAGTAGCTGGGGTCAGCATGACTGCTCTCATTCTGAAGACGTGGGAATCCGGTGCTCAAATGACAGCAATGACATAGTTGAACCCCCGCCTGGTAAATATCATTATTCTTCTACATCAATCAGCTGCACAATATAGAGTATAGAGTTTCTTACTTATAGAACATGCAGTGCCTTGTGAAAGTATTCGGCCACCTGGAACTTTTCAACCTTTTCCCACATATCATGCTTCAAACATAAAGATACCAAATATAAATTTTTGGTGAAGAATCAACAACAAGTGGAACACAATTGTGAAGATGAACAAAATTTATTGGTTATTTTAAACTTTTGTGGAAATTCAAAAACTGAAAATTGGGGCGTGCAATATTATTCGGCCCCTTTAACTTAATACTTTGTTGTTCCACCTTTTGCTGCAATCACAGCTGCAAGTCGCTTGGGATATGTCTCTATCAGTTTTGTACATCGAGAGACTGAAATTCTTGCCCATTCTTCCTTGGCAAACAGCTCGAGCTCAGTGAGGTTGGATGGAGATCGTTTGTGAACAGCAGTTTGCAACTCTTTCTACAGATTCTTGATTGGATTGAGGTCTGGACTTTGACTTGGCCATTCTAACACCTGGATACATTTATTTGTGAACCATTCCATGGTAGATTTTGCTTTGTTTGGGATCATTGTCTTGTTGGAAGACAAATCTTTGTCCCAGTCTCAGGTCTTTTGCAGACTCCAACAGGATTTCTTCAAGAATGGTCCTGTATTTCGCTCCACCCATCTTCCCATCAATTTTAACCATCTTCACTGTCCCTGCTGAAGAAAAGCAGGCCCAATCCATGATGCTGCCACCACCATGTCTGACAGTGGGGATGGTGTGTTAAGGGTGATGAGCTGTGTTGCCTTTATGCCAAACATATCGTTTGGCATTGTTACCAAAAAGTTAGATTTTGGTTTAATCTGTCCAGAGCACCTTCTTCCATATGTTTGGTGTGCCTCCCAGGTGGCTTGTTGCAAACTTTAAACAACACTTTTTATGGATATCTTTGAGAAATGACTTTCTTCTTGCCACTCTTCCATAAAGGCCAGATTTGTGCAGTGTCCGACTGATTGTTGTCCTATGGACAGACTGTCCCACCTCAGCTGTAGATCTCTGCAGTTCATCCAGAGTGATCATGGGCCTCTTGGCTGCATCTCTGATCAGTCTTCTTGTGTGAGATGAAAGTTTAGAGGGACGGCCGGGTCTTGGTAGATTTGCAGTGGTATGATATTCCTTCCATTTCAATATGATCGCTTGCACAGTGCTCCTTGGGATGTTTAAAGTTTTGGAAATCATTTTGTATCCAAATTCGGATTTAAAGGGAACCTGTCACCACGTTTTTGGAAGATGGGATAAAAATAGCGTTAAATAGGGGCAGAGGTGGGCATTACATTAGTGTGTTTGTTATGCGTTTATTACCCACCTAAGTTGCCGAAATACCTTTGCAAAGTCTCCGTTTTCGCCTGTCAATCAGGCTGGTCTGGTCAAAAGGGCGTCTTGTCTTCCCCCAGATTTTGCGTAGTTTTCCGTTGGTGGCGTAGTGGTGTGCGCATGCCCAAGGTCCCGAATCCTCTGCCAGGGGATTTAAAAAAGCGCGCTGTTCGTGATTTCATTGGTGATCGGTGGGCGCGGCCATCTTCCTTTGGCCGCGCGTGCACAGAAGCGGCGCTCTGCTGGCCGCGGCTTCAGGAAAATGGCTGCGGGATGCCGCGCGTGCGCAGATGGATATCGCGGCGGCCATTTTCCTGAAGCCGCGGCCAGCAGAGCGCCGCTTCTGCGCACGCGCGGCCAAAGGAAGATGGCCGCGCCCACCGATCACCAAGGAAATAACGAACAGCGCGCTCTTTTAAATCCCCTGGCAGTGGATTCGGGACCTTGGGCATGCGCACACCACTACGCCACCAACGGAAAACTACGCAAAATCTGGGGGAAGACAACGCCCTTTTGACCAGACCAGCCTGATTGACAGGCGAAAACGGAGACTTTGCAAAGGTATTTCGGCAACTTAGGTGGGTAATAAACGCATAACAAACACACTAATGTAACGCCCACCTCTGCCCCTATTTAACGCTATTTTTATCCCATCTTCCAAAAACGTGGTGACAGGTTCCCTTTAAACTTCTCCAGAACTGTATCAAGGACCTGCCTGTTGTGTTCCTTGGTCTTCATGATGCTCTCTGTGCTTCTAACAGAACCCTGAGACTATCACAGAGCAGGTGCATTTATACGGAGACTTGATTACACACAGGTGGATTATATTTATTATCATTAGGCATTTAGGACAACATTGGATCATTCAGAGATCCACAATGAGCTTCTGGGGTGAGTTTGCTGCACTGAAGGTAAAGGGGCCGAATAATATTGCACACCCCACTTGTTTTTGAATTTCCACAAAAATTTTAAATAACCAATAAATTTCGTTCAACTTCACAATTGTGTTCCACTTGTTGATTCTTCACCAAAAATTTACATTTGGTATCTTTATGTTTGAAGCATGATATGTGGGAAAGGGTTGAAAAGTTCCAGGGGGCCGAATACTTTCGCAAGGCACTGTACATTGCCCTGGCGTTCATAATTTGTTGGGGGATCCTAATTGTTTCCAGTCTCTTTTTTATAGCTTTGGTGGATTCTGGATTAGTTGGATTGCCGTTCATTATTTTATTAGTTATAACATTAATAATATTGTATTTCGAAGACTCAATAGAGAATTTATATACATTTATATGATATGTTTGGTTTGATTGAAAACAATTATCGAGGAGTAATGCCAACATATACAACATATACCAAATGAGTATTATTATTATTATTATTATTATTATTAATAATAATAATAATAATAATAATAATAATCAATATTGTCATAATTAGTCAAATTCCATTAACAGTACCTGATGGTCCCAAAATGTAGGTAATCCTGTAGGATAAAAAGATGCCTGTTGGATTAGCAGGATTTTACATGATAGTCTGATACTTGATAATTGAGTGATGGCTTCATTTAGCTTCCATCGCTTGCACGAGAGAGGTAAAAAGTGTGATTCTAAGAATCAGTCTTAGTGGAGAAAGGATACGTAAAGGATGGCTAGATAGATAGATGCCAGGTTATCAATATGTTTTTGTTGAAAAGAGTCACTCAGGAGAACCATAATATGTGGACCAATACATTTTTATACGGCTGTTTACAGATTTATACAACATGGATATATATTCTGGTCGTGTGCATGAGACTAATATGAAAAATACAGTACAGTTCTGCTTTTCTTACTCTGTACAGATTTACAAATATCACTATAGTACTTTCATGTGATACTTTATTTGCTTAGTATGAATTCTGTATTTGGTATGATTTCTTAGGATTTTCTTATATTGCATTGGTACAGTATGAAATCATGAGGCTGTTGGTATACATGTAGTTTAGTAATTTAAAAAAATTAAAATATTTTCCCTAGGTATATGGAGGACACATAAGAAGTCTGTGGGAAATAGGAAGCTCAGTGTGCTTCCATGTACTATTCTAGGCTCATAGAGATAGGGTATAAATTCATACCATGCTATTAGTACAACACAAATACTATCTGATGTATAAGTCATAAAGACATTTATATCTGATGACATTTTTAGGACCTCCTGTTCGGCTGGTGGATGGGGAGAGTACTAAGGAAGGCCGAGTGGAGGTATTCCTGAATGGAGAGTGGGGCAGTGTGTGTGACGATGGCTGGACTGACAACGATGCTGTTGTTGTTTGTCGTCAGCTAGGACACAGGTCAGTGCTTCCTTCTTATGTTTTATGTTATTTTCTTCTCATTTTTTATATAGTTCTCCAGTAATTCCAGCACAATTGTATGTTTGCAACACCATTACTATCACTGTCCTATCTACGCTGAACCTATAGTTCTGTTTTTACTGTTTTACTGTTGGCCTTTTTGGTTCACAAATCCAATTTCAAAATGATTGACAATACAGGAAGAAGTTAGTTGTAGCAGTTAGGAAGAGTGTTGTATGTACTAAGTAGCTGCAGATCAGATGAACGAGCCTAAGGCAAGAGTAGTCAAAATAACTGTGTGAGCAATTGAAGGAACAGAACCAGGTTCAGAATAAGGCTACTTTCACACTTACGTTGTTTAGAATCCGTCACAATGCGTCATTTGGGGAAAAAAACGCATCCTGCAAATTTGCCCGCAGGATACGATTTTTTTCCCATAGACTTGTATTACCGACGGATAGCGACTTATGGCCACACGTTTCGTCCGTCGTGCACTGGTTGCGTCGGATTTTGGCGGCCCGTCGTCTGGACAAAACTTTCAAGGCAATGTTTTTCTGTGCGTTGTATCCTGTTTTTCCGTCTGCGCATGCCCGGCAGGAAATCTCTCTCTGTCTTTTTCCTCCCCGGGACTGCAGACGGAAATGTGAAAGGACACACTTCCGTCAGTACGTCGCGCCGACGCTTTGTGACGGGCGACTACCGACGGAAATGTGAAAGTAGCCTAAGAAGGCAATACCGTAGAAAGAGGGGGCAGATACCAGGGAGTCACTCCAAAGCAAAGTATGACCAGCTGGAGTCAAGGTCAGGAGGGATTATGGAGTAAACGAGGTCAGAATCTAGCCGGGTCAGGAGCAGACGATGAGTAGATAAATAGTTTCATGGGAAAACAAACAATAACTGGCAACCCAGTCTGCTGGGAGATAAATAGGATGTGGTGCTGCTGCAAAGGCCAAAGCAGGGAGCTGATTGTCTTGTACCTGATGAGCAGCTCATCAGCACTCACAGATTCTCCCATTGCCATGTTCAACTGGATGGGATGTATCAAAAGTCATAGCCACACCAGAGTTTTAAGGGGAACAATGCCTGCGCATGATTCTGGCAATGCCGTCTCCTCCATCACCACTGCAGTCCGCAAAGTAAACGTAATGGCACCTGGCGAGAAAGGCAGATTTCACTGGAGCTGGTCCAGGTAAGGATATAACAGTGGGAAATTATAGTTGAAAATGTAGCCAAATATAATAGTAAATGCATCTGAAAAGAGGAATAACAATTGATGTTTATACTATTGTCACAATTCCTCGTCTCAGTGTGGTGAGTAGCAGTGCACCTGTCCAACATGGGCCAGGAGCATGCTTGTGCTGTCAGTATGTCAGTATTCTGATAGACAGCTCAGCCATCCAGTCTGATGCTTGGGCGTGCTGAGCTGTCAGTGTGGTGAATGACAGTTCGGTCACCCAATCAGGGCTGGAGCGTGCTGGGTTTCCTACAGGTGTCTCCTGTTCTGAATGATTCCCATACTATTTTTCAGGCTGTTTGTCTCTCTCCTTTGCTAGTTATTATTATTATTTATTTACATAGCACCATTGATTTCATGGTGCTGTACATGAGAAAGGGTTACATACAAATTACAGATATCACTTACAGTAAGCAAACTAACAATTACAGACTGATACAGTCTGCTCTTGCGGGCTTACATTCTACAGAATGGTGGGAAAGGAGACAATAGGTTGAGGTTTGCAGGAGCTCCGGTGTTGGTGAGGCAGTAGCTTCGGTAGTGGTGAGGAGGCAGCGGGGTCAGTGCAGGCTGTAGGCTTTCCTGAAGAGGTGGATTTTCAGGTTCCGTCTGAAGGATCCGAATGTGGTTGATAGTTGGACGGGCTGGGGCAAAGAATTCCAGAGGATGGGAGATATTCAGGAGAAGTTGGGTGAGGAGCGAATAAGTGTGGAGGAGAGAAGGAGGTCTTGGGAGGACCGGAGATTACGTGAGGGAAGATATTGGGAGATTAGTTCAGAGATATATCGAGGAGACAGGTTATGGATGGCTTTGTAGGTTAGTATTAGTGATTTGAACTGGATACGCTGAGGAAATGGGAGCCAGTGAAGAGATTTGCAGAGGGGGGAAGCGGAGGAGTAGCGAGGAGAGAGATGAATTAGTTGGGCAGCGGAGTTAAGGATGGACTGGAGAGGTGCGAGAGTGTTAGCAGGGCGGCCACAGAAAAGGATGTTGCAGTAGTCAAGGCGAGAGATGATGAGGGCATGCACAAGCATTTTAGTAGTTTGACGGTTGAGGAAAGGACGAGTTCTGGAGATATTTTTGAGCTGGAGGCGACAGGAGGTGGAAAGAGCTTGGATGTGCGGTTTGAAGGACAGGGCAGAGTCAAGGGTTACTCCGAGGCAGCAGACTTCCGGTACGGGGGAAAGCGTGATGTTGTTAATTGCGATAGATAGGTCAGGTAAGGAAGATCTATGAGATGGAGGAAAGATGATGAGTTCAGATTTGTCCACATTGAGTTTGAGGAAGCGAGAGGAGAAGAAGGAGGATATGGCTGATAGGCACTCTGGAATTCTGGACAGCAAAGAGGTGACGTCTGGGCCAGAAAGGTAGATCTGAGTGTCATCAGCATAAAGGTGGTACTGGAATCCATGGGACTTTATGAGTTGTCCCAGGCCAAGTGTATAGATTGAGAAGAGTAGGGGTCCTAGAACAGAACCTTGGGGGACTCCAACAGAGAGAGGGTGGGATGAGGAGGTAGTATGGAAGTGGGAGACGCTAAAGGTGCGGTTGGAAAGGTATGAGGAGATCCAGGATAGGGCGAGGTCTTTGATGCCAAAGGAGGAGAGGATCTGTAGTAGGAGGCAGTGGTCTACTGTGTTGAAAGAAGAGGACAGATCTAGAAGGAGCAGTACAGAGTATTGTCCCTCAGATTTGTCTGTAAGTAGGTCCTTAGCAATTTTGGTCACGGCTGTCTCAGTTGAGTGATGGGGGCGGAAACCAGATTGTAGATTGTCAAAGAGCAAGTTAGATGAGAGGTGGGAGGAAAGTTTAGCGTGGACATGCTGCTTCAGGAGTTTGGAAGCGAATGTAGTTGTAGCTCTGCTCAGTGTGGTATGTGTTTGCTCTCTGCTTTGAATTCTAGTATTTTGGTTTTTACCTAGCCCCTTTGTCTTGATCCACTACCTTCTTGCAATTCTGACCCCAGAGTGTGACATCTTTGCCCCAACCCTCTGTTTATGATGTACTCACCTGGCTTTTGACCTCAGGCTCCTTGATTTCCCAACCTCACAGCTTGACCATGAGTATTGACTAGCGTCACAACTATATTGGTTTTCATTAATGAATGTCAAATAGCATGCAATACAATGTACAACACTAATAGCACAGCTTTTCCCAGTTTGATGTACATACAGTGGGGGAAATAAGTATTTAATCCCTTGCTGATTTTGTAAGTTTGCCCACTGACAAAGACATGAACAGTCTATAATTGTAAGGGTAGGTTAATTTTAACATTGAGAGATAGAATATCAAAAATGAAATCCAGAAAATCACATTGTATAAATTATATAAATGTATTTGCATTTTGCAATGAGAAATAAGTATTTGAAAACGTAATATTTGGTGGCAAAACCCTTGTTGGCAAGCACAGCAGTCAGATGTTTTTGTAGTTGATGATGAGGTTTGCGCATGTCTGGAGGAATTTTGGTCCTCTCCTCTTTGCAGATCATCTTTAAATCATTAAGATTTTGAGGCTGTCACTTGGCAACTCGGAGCTTCAACTCCCTCCATAAGTTTTCTATGGGATTAAGGTCTGGAGACTGAATAGGCCACTCCATGACCTTAACGTGCTTCTGTTTGAGCCTCTACTTTGTTGCCTTGGCTGTATGTTTTTGGTCATTGTCTTGCTGGAAGACCCAGCCACAACCCATTTTTAATGTCCTGGCGGAGGGAAGGAGGTTGTCACTTAGGATTTTACGGTACATGGCTCCATCCATTCTCCCATTCATGCGGTGAAGTAGTCCTATTCCCTTAGCAGAGAAACACCCCTAAAACATAATGTTTCTACCTCCATGCTTGACAGTGGGAATGGTGTTCTTTGCGTCATAGGCAGCATTTTTCTTCCTTGAAACACGGCGAGTTGAGTTAATGCCAAAGAGCTCAATTTTCGTCTTATCTGACCATAGCACTTGCTCCCAATCACTCACAGAATCATCCAGGTCTTCATTGGCAAACTTCAGACGGGCCTACACATGTGCCTTCTTGAGCAGGGGGACCTTGCGGGCACTGCGGGATTTTAAACCTTTACGGCGTAATGTGTTAGCAATGGTTTTCTTGGTGACTGTGGTCCCAGCTGCCTTGAGATCATTAATAAGTTCCCCCCCGTGTAGTTTTAGGCTGATCTCTCACCTTCCTCATGATCAAGGATACCCCATGATGTGAGATTTTGCACGGTGCCCCAGATTGATGTTGATTGACAGTCATTATGTATTTCTTCCATTTTCTTACTATTGCACCAACAGTTGTCTTCTTCTCACCCAGGATCTTACTTATGGTTTTGTAGCCATTCCAGCTCTGTGCAGGTCTATAATCTTGTCCCTGACATCCTTTTAAAGCTCTTTGGTCTTGCCCATGTTGTAGAGGTTAGAGTCTGACTGATTAATTGAGTCTGTGAATAGGAGTCTTTAATAAAGGTGACTATGTAAGACAGATGTCTTTAATGCAGGTAACGAGTTGATTAGGAGCATCTAACTGGTCTGTAGGAGCCAGAACTCTTAATGGTTGGTAGGGGATCAAATACTTATTTCTCACTGCAAAATGCAAATACATTTATATAATTTATACAATGTGATTTTTAGGATTTTATTTATGATATTCTATCTCTCAATGTTAAAATTAACCTACCCTTAACCCCTTCCCGACCCATGACGCCACGTAGGCGTCATGAAAGTCGGTGCCAATCCGACCTGTGACGCCTATGTGGCGTCATGGAATGATCGCGTCCCTGCAGATCGGGTGAAAGGGTTAACTCCAATTTCACCCGATCTGCAGGGACAGGGGGAGTGGTACTTCAGCCCAGGGGGGGTGGCTTCACCCCCCCGTGGCTACGATCGCTCTGATTGGCTGTTGAAAGTGAAACTGCCAATCAGAGCGATTTGTAATATTTCACCTAAAAAACTGGTGAAATATTACAATCCAGCCATGGCCGATGCTGCAATATCATCGGCCATGGCTGGAAACCCTGATGTGAGCCCCCCCACCCCACCGATCGCCCCCCCAAGCCACCGATCTGTCCCGTAGTCCCCTCCGTCCTGTGCTCCGCTCCCCCGTACTCCTGTCCGCTCCCCCCGTGCTCCTATGCCACCCCCCTGTGCTCCGACGCCCCCCCGTGCCCCGATCTCCCCCCCTTATACTTACCAAGGCTCCCGGTGCCCGTCCGTCTCCTCCATGGGCGCCGCCATCTTCCAAAATGGCGGGCACATGCACAGTGTGCCCGCCGAATCTGCCGGCCGGCAGATTCGTTACAAGTACATTTTGATCGCTGTGATAGGTTCTATCACAGCGATCAATATAAAAAATAATAAATAACCCCCCCACCCCCTTTATCACCCCCATAGGTAGGGACAATAATAATAAAAAGAAAATATTTTTTTTCTTTTTCCACTAGGGTTAGGGTTAGAACTAGGGTTAGGGTTAGGGGTAGGGTTAGGGTTAGGGATAGGGTTAGGGGTAGGGTTGGGGTTAGGGCATGTGCACACAGTGCGGATTTGGCTGCGGATCTGCAGCGGATTGGCCGCGGATGCGCAGCGGATTGGCCGCGGATCCGCAGCGGATTGGCCGCTGCGAATTCGTAGCAGTTTTCCATGAGGTTTACAGTACCATGTAAACCTATGGAAAACCAAATCCTCTGTGCCCATGGTGCGGAAAATTCCGTGCAGAAACGCTGCGTTGTATTTTCCGCAGCATGTCAATTCTTTGTGCGAATTCCGCAGCGTTTTTCACCTGTTCCTCAATAGGAATCCGCAGGTGAAATCCGCACAAAAAAACACTGGAAATCCGCTGTAAATCCGCAGGTAAAACGCAGTGCCTTTTACCTGCAGATTTTTCAAAAATCATGCGGAAAAATCTCACACGAATCCGCAACGTGGGCACATAGCCTTAGGGTTAGGGTTGGAATTAGAGTTAGGGTTGGAATTAGGGCTAGGGTTGGAAATAGGGTTAAGATTAGGCTTGTGGTTAGGGTTACGGATAGGGTTAGGGGTGTGTTGGAGTTACAGTTGTGGTTAGGGTTGGGATTAGGGTTAGGGTTAGGGTTGGGATTAGGGTTACGGCTGTGTTGGGGTTAGGGTTGTGGTTAGGGGTGTGTTGGGGTTAGGGTTGTGATTAGGGTTATGGCTACAGTTGGGATTAGGGTTAGGGGTGTGTTGGGGTTAGCGTTGAAGTTAGAATTGAGGGGTTTCCACTGTTTAGGCACATCAGGGGTCTGCAAACGTAACATGGCGCCACCATTGATTCCAGCCAATCTTGCGTTCAAAAAGTCAAATGGTGCTCCCTCCCTTCCAAGCCCCGACGTGCGCCCAAACAGTGGTTTACCCCCACATATGGGGTACCAGCGTACTCAGGACAAACTGGGCAACAACTATTGGGGTCCAATTTCTCCTGTTACCCTTGCAAAAATAAAAAATTACTTGCTAAAACATAATTTTTGAGGAAAGAACAATTATTTTTTATTTTCACGGCTCTGCGTTATAAACTTCTGTGAAACACTTGGGGGTTGAAAGTGCTCACCACACATCTAGATAAGTTCCTTGGTGGGTCTAGTTTCCAAAATGGGGTCACTTGTGGGGTGTTTCTAGTGTTTAGGCACATCAGGGGCTCTGCAAATGCAACATGACGCCCGCAGACCATTCCATCAAAGTCTGCATTTCAAATGTCACTACTTCCCTTCCGAGCCCTGACGTGCGCCCAAACAGTGGTTTACCCCCACATATGGGGTATCAGCGTACTCAGGAGAAACTGGACAACAACTTTTGGGGTCAAATTTCTCCTGTTACCCTTGGGAAAATAAAAAATTGCTTGCTAAAACATCTTTTTTGAGGAAAGAAAAATGATTTTTTATTTTCACGGCTCTGCGTTGTAAACTTCTGTGAAGCTCTTGGGGGTTGAACGTGCTCACCACACATCTAGATAAGTTCCTTGGAGGGTCTAGTTTCCAAAATGGGGTCACTTGTGGGGGGTTTCTACTGTTTAGGCACATCAGGGGCTCTGCAAACGTAACATGATGCCCGTAGACCATTCCATCAAAGTCTGCATTCCAAAACGTCACTACTTTCCTTCCGAGCCCCGGCATGTGCCCAAACAGTGGTTTACCCCCACATATGGGGTATCAGCGTACTCAGGAGAAACTGGACAACAACTTTTGGGGTCAAATTTCTCCTGTTACCCTTGAGAAAATTAAAAAATTCTGGGCTAAAAAAATATTTTTGAGGAAAGGAAATACATTTATTATTTTCACGGCTCTGCGTTATAAACTTCTGTGAAGCACTTGGGGGTTCAAAGTGCTCACCACACATCTAGATAAGTTCCCTTGGGGGTCTAGTTTCCAAAATGGGGTCACTTGTGGGGAGTTCCTACTGTTTAGGCACATCAGGGGCTCTGCAAACGCAACCTGACGCCCGCAGAGCATTCCATCAAAGTCTGCATTTCAAAACGTCACTACTTCCCTTCCGAACCCCGACGTGTGCCAAAACATTGGTTTACCCCCACATATGGGGTATCAGCGTACCCAGGAGAAACTGGACAACAACTTTTGGCGTCCAATTTCTCCTGTTACCCTTGGGAAAATAAAAAATTGTGGGCTAAAAAATAATTTTTGAGAAAAGAAAAATTATTTTTTATTTTCATGGCTCTGCGTTATAAACTTCTGTGAAGCACTTGGGAGTTCAAAGTGCTCACTATGCATCTAGATAAGTTCCTTGGGGGTCTAGTTTCCAAAATGGGGTCACTTGTAGGGGAGCTCCAATGTTTAGGCACACAGGGGCTCTCCAAACGCGACATGGTGTCCGCTAACGATTGGAGCTAATTTTCCATTCAAAAAGTCAAATGGCGCTCCTTCCCTTCCGAGCCTTACCATGTGCCCAAACAGTGGTTTACCCCCACATGTGAGGTATCGGTGTACTCAGGAGAAATTGTCCAACAAATTCTAGGATCCATTTTATCCTGTTGCCCATGTGAAAATGAAAAAATTGAGGCTAAAATAATTTTTTTGTGAAAAAAAAGTACTTTTTCATTTTTACGGATCAATTTGTGAAGCACCTGGGGGTTTAAAGTGCTCACTATGCTTCAAGATAAGTTCCTTGGGGGGTCTAGTTTCCAAAATGGGGTCACTTGTGGGGGAGCTCCAATGTTTAGGCACACGGGGGCTCTCCAAAAGCGACATGGTGTCCGCTAAAGATTGGAGCCAATTTTTCATTCAAAAAGTCAAATGGCGCTCCTTTCCTTCCGAGCCCTGCCGTGCGCCCAAACAGTGGTTTACCCCCACATATGAGGTATCAGCGTACTCAGGACAAATTGGACAACATCGTTCGTGGTCCAGTTTCTCCTTTTACCCTTGGGAAAATAAAAAAATTGTTGCTAAAAGATCATTTTTGTGACTAAAAAGTTAAATGTTCGTTTTTTTCTTCCATGTTGCTTCTGCTGCTGTGAAACACCTGAAGGGTTAATAAACTTCTTGAATGTGGTTTTGAGCACCTTGAGGGGTGCAGTTTTTAGAATGGTGTCACTTTTGGGTATTTTCAGCCATATAGAACCCTCAAAAAGACTTCAAATGTGAGGTGGTCCCTAAAAAAAATGGTTTTGTAAATTTTGTTGTAAAAATGAGAAATCACTGGTCAAATTTTAACCCTTATAACTTCCTAGCAAAAAAAAAAATTTGTTTCCAAAATTGTGCTGATGTAAAGTAGACATGTGGGAAATGTTATTTATTAACTATTTTGTGTCACATAACTCTCTGGTTTAGCAGAATAAAAATTCAAAATGTGAAAATTGCAAAATTTTCAAAATTTTCGCCAAATTTCCGTTTTTTTCACAAATAAACTCAGAAATTATCGACCTAAATTTAACACTAACATGATGCCCAATATGTCACAAAAAAACAATCTCAGAATCGCTAGGATCCGTTCCTGAGTTATTACCTCATAAAGGGACACTGGTCAGAATTGCAAAAAACGGCCAGGTCATTAAGGCCAAAATAGGCTGGGTCATGAAGGGGTTAAAATTATAGACTGTTCACATCTTTGTCAGTGGGCAAACTTACAAAATCAGCAAGGGATCAAATACTTCTTTCCCCCACTGTAATTGAAAAATGAAATAAAGGGTGTAATTTCTTTTATATAGGGGCCCAGCAAAGGCAAGAACAATGGCTTATTTTGGGGAAGGACAAGGACCAATTCACTTAGATAATGTGGAATGCAATGGTACGGAAAACACACTAGAACAATGCAAGAAGCAGGACAGTGGAATACACAACTGCTGGCACAGTGAAGATGCTGGAGTCATGTGTGACGTTGTAGAGAAGAAAATAAGTGGCCTCACAGGTACCTGAGTAAATTGTTGATTTCAACACTTACAGTGCCTACAAGTAGTATTCAACCCCCTGCAGATTTAGCAGGTTTAATAAGATGCAAATAAGTTAGAGCCTTCAAACTTCAAACAAGAGCAGAATTTATTAACAGATGCATAAATCTTACAAACCAAAAAGTTTTGTTGCTCAGTTAAATTTTTATAAATTTTAAACATAAAAGTGTGGGTCAATTATTATTCAACCCCTAGGTTTAATATTTTGTGGAATAACCTTTGTTAGCAATTCCAGCTAATAATCGTCTTTTATAAGACCTGATCAGGCCGGCACAGGTCTCTGGAGTTATCTTGGCCCACTCCTCCATGCAGATCTTCTCCAAGTTATCTAGGTTCTTTGGGTGTCTCATGTGGACTTTAATCTTGAGCTCCTTCCACAAGTTTTCAATTGGGTTAAGGTCAGGAGACTGACTAGCCCACTGCAACACCTTGATTTTTTGCCTCTTGAACCAGGCCTTGGTTTTCTTGGCTGTGTGCTTTGGGTCGTTGTCTTGTTGGAAGATGAAATGACGACCCATCTTAAGATCCTTGATGGAGGAGCGGAGGTTCTTGGCCAAAATCTCCAGGTAGGCCGTGCTATCCATCTTCCCATGGATGCGGACCAGATGGCCAGGCCCCTTGGCTGAGAAACAGCCCCACATCATGATGCTGCCACCACCATGCTTGACTGTAGGGATGGTATTCTTGGGGCCGTATGCAGTGCCATCCAGTCTCCAAACGTCACGTGTGTGGTTGGCACCAAAGATCTCGATCTTGGTCTCATCAGACCAGAGAACCTTGAACCAGTCAGTCTCAGAGTCCTCCAAGTGATCATGAGCAAACTGTAGACAAGCCTTGACATGACGCTTTGAAAGTAAAGGTACCTTACGGGCTCGTCTGGAACGGAGACCATTGCGGTGGAGTACGTTACTTATGGTATTGACTGAAACCAATGTCCCCACTGCCATGAGATCTTCCCGGAGCTCCTTCCTTCTTGTCCTTGGGTTAGCCTTGACTCTTTGGACAAGCCTGGCCTCGGCACGGGAGGAAACTTTCAAAGGCTGTCCAGGCCGTGGAAGGCTAACAGTAGTTCCATAAGCCTTCCACTTCCGGATGATGCTCCCAACAGTGGAGACAGGTAGGCCCAACTCCTTGGAAAGGGTTTTGTACCCCTTGCCAGCCTTGTGACCCTCCACGATCTTGTCTCTGATGGCCTTGGAATGCTCCTTTGTCTTTCCCATGTTGACCATGTTTGAGTGCTGTTCACAAGTTTGGGGAGGGTCTTAAATAGTCAGAAATGGCTGGAAAAAGAGATAATTAATCCAAACATGTGAAGCTCATTGTTCTTTGTGCCTGAACTACTTCTTAATACTTTAGGGGAACCAAACAGAATTCTGGTGGGTTGAGGGGTTGAATAATAAATGACCCTCTGGAAATACTTTTCCCAATTTAAAAAAAAAAATAAACAAAGAAATAACTTTCTTTTTTGCTGCAGTGCATTTCACACTTCCAGGCTGATCTACAGTCCAAATGTCACACTGCCAAGTTAATTCCAAATGTGTAAACCTGCTAAATCTGCAGGGGGTTGAATACTACTTGTAGGCACTGTATGTAGCAAATGATCAAAATGTGAAATACAAGCAATATGTTGCAATGTTGTCTATTTTCTCTTTATTATTTACCATGCAAAAGGTAGAACTCATAAAGGACTGTCGCATACATGTAGACTTGATGACATGTTGAACTTTATGATGACTGCTATTTACCTGTCATTTCAGAAATACTTCAGAAAAATGTAACACTATTTATTAGCATTATATGACTTGTATCCTGCATTTTTCTTTTATGCAGGCTCTATTTCCAGTTTTCAATTTCTTCTGATGGTGGAGTCTAGCTGCTATGATGTATCTTATACAAAGTACACAGAGTGATTGTAGTGTTGAGAGCAGCAGCTTAGAGGATGTTATACAGCAGTACTGAGCATTGTACCTGTAAATCCAGCACTGAAGTGAGATAAAATCACTTGCTAGAAGCTGCTGTGCAATCTGTATCAGTGTCTCTCCCTGTTCCTCCTCTTTCACCCTCCCATCTCCATTGCATTTAAAAGGCTCTGTAACCTGATACTTCAGTGAACTGGCAGTCCATCTTGCCAAATAACACAGATTTGTGCTGTTTTGTAGAGTGAATAGTGATTTACGGTAATTGATGAGCTTTATTATATAGATTCTTATACTTGCATGTACTATTGATTTATGCAAAGTTTGTTGAATCGGCAGTGACCACTTAAGTCACAAGAGTAGCCATAAATTTGTCACTGGATAACAGAATACGATCCCACTGAGAATGGAAACCACGTGACGTCTATAAAGGTACTGAGTCTAAATCTGGTCATACAGTTTAGAAACCTGATTCCACTATAAAGAAGTATGTACAATATGTTTATTGCCATGTAGAGATAGGATAAGGGACTGCCAGACTTTGTGACACTTTTTATGGAGACCATAGGATTGGGCATTTTTTGTAATCTTATTACGTACAGTATTTTTTTTGTCTAACAGATGAAACGCAGAACCACTGAGGACAGCCCCTTTATATAAGAAAAGTAGTCCAACTATAGCCTATTGCTAGTGCCATAGCAGAAACATGTGTTTAGGGCCAGGTTTACACCTGCCAGCCAAATACATTTGGTGCTGTCCTCCTTTGTCAGCAGCCACTAGACATATGATGTTGAATTGAAAGACCAATGTGGTCAAACAGGCGCAAACCTCCACGACCTACCAGACGGTGAATGATCCATTTTTTGCTTTTGTGAGCGCTTGTCATCTGGATATTCTCCTCCAGTGATTTCTATGGAAGAATATTGTGGGCATGCTCTGTGACATGTGCAGAGGTCACTGTACAGGGAGGGAGAGGCGGTAAGGTGTGCTTGTCACTTATTGCCACTTTGGATTGTGTTACCTGCCTCCAGCTTTATTACAGATGGGTTATATTTCACTATAATCCTGCCTTGATGATTTTTTTGAGACAATGCCTCCCTGTTTAATTTATGTAAATTATGGCAACGCTAGTCGTATATCCAGAATAGCTTTCAGCTTATATTAGAAATAAATTGTGTCCTGCATCTCCTTCACATACATGTCCTTCTCTTCTTCTTGATTATCAATGCTATAGAGATGTTTCCTTGGAGTCCTAACTACTTCTGAGATGCAGCTTGTGAAAGCACTGAATTGTGCATGTAGTGATGACCCTCTGCAGTGACCCCCAACATTCTCCTACTGGGGGGTAGGGGACATAAAGCGGGTATAGAAACCCTTCTTAATGAATGTGTAACTAGGGCAACCACTGAAGCAACATTTACCACACAAAATATTCTTTTGGGAATGAGCACTGAAGTCATCCTTTGTAACTTCACATCAATGATTCCTCCTATATATTGTGGTAAACCAGATGCCACGCGAATCTACTTGGAATTGAGAGTATGCATGAAATCTCCGTGGTGATTGGGTTATCCCTGGTTACTTGTAAAAGACAAAACTTTCATCTGCAACATATATGAAGAATACAGCTTATAATATACAGTACATACAGCTGATATCAATATGTTGGATATATGCACTTTGCTTCTTATCGTATTCTTCATTACAGAACCTTCCATCAATTTAACACAAGGTTATTTTTTGTAACTTGGGTTTATCACTTAGAATAGATGCTGTGGATTGGCGCCATATTAAATGCAGAAGCGAGGCATCAATGGGATTACATTCCAAGCTTTTTATTGGTCATGTTACAGGAGGCATGGAAACCAAGAAAAGACTCCGATTTCTGTAATGTTGTGTATCGGCCTGTCATGTGCAGATGACATAAACATGTGAAGAACCAATTATAACTATTGTTAGGTTATCTTTGAAAATGTGTAATAATTGATGCTGGTTTAACGTGAGGGTTTCCAAATGGAAAAAAAAAAAGAAGAAAAGTCAATCTAGTATATGGAGACTGATTTCAGGGAAACAAATGACTATATTAAATAGATAGAGGTATAGATAGATAATAGATAAAAGAAAGCTTTTGAAGCAGCACCATAGTAGCTGTGGGTGTAAATCCCAGGACCTCGTCCAGGTCATCGATTAATATATCTTCAAAAAATGGCGGCACCCCAAAAATCCAGATTCAAAACAGTGCAGATGTCTTTATTTAATCAATGGTCAGTTGTTATGCTAGAGTAGCAACTCACTTGGGATCAAAGGTAAAGCTAAAAACTGAGACTGATCCTGACGGTTCCGGTACAGACAGGAGATCCTGACCCTATAGTCCCTAGTGATTTCTGCATGGGCTGAGATAGCCCTAACCACAGACTGAAAGATGGCAACTCAGTCCAGTGCTGCCTGAAAGGCCATTGAGTGCTTCACGTTCCTCATAAAGAACTGAAGGGCAAAGCAGAGTGTGAATTACCTACAAAATGGCAGATGTGCTGAAATAGAAAGAGATCCCAGAGTGAGTAAAACAAACCACGAAATACAAAACAAAGTATAAAGCAAGAATTGTTTGAATATATGCCACCTACTTTCTAAGAAGAAACAGAAGATAGATGCAGGTAAAAGAACAGAAACAGCAAAATGGTAAGCTCACCGTCATCAGGGGCTTATCTACAACATTCTGTAATGCTGTAGATAAGCCCCCGATGTTACCTAAAAGAGGAGAAAAAGAGGTTAGATTATACTCACCCAGGGGCGGTCCCGCTGTGGTCCGGGTCTGATGGGTGTCTCAGGTCCGGTCCGGGGCCTCCCATCTTCATTTCATGACGTCCTCTTCTGGTCTTCACGCCGCGGCTGCGGCGTAGGCGTACTTTGTCTGCCCTGTTGCAGGCAGAGCAAAGTACTGCAATGCGCCGGCGTCGGGCCTCTTTGACCTGTCCCGGCGCCTGCACACTGCAGTACTTTGCTCTGCCCTCAACAGGGCAGACAACGTACACCTGCGCCGCAGCTGCAGCGTGAAGACCAGAAGAGGACGTCATGGAATGAAGATGGGAGGCCCCGGACCGGAGACACCCATCGGACCCGGACCGCAGCGGGACCGCCCCTGGGTGAGTATAATCTAACCTCTTTTTCTCCTCTTTTAGGTAACATCAGGGGCTTATCTACAGCATTACAGAATGCTGTAGATAAGCCCCTGATGAAGGTGGGCTTACCTCACCAGCGATTTTGGGGATGACAGGTTCCCTTTAAACTACAGCAGAATGGCTGGACATCCAAATGAGACCATCATCAGCAGGAAATTCCACCAGGGAAAAAAAAGAACAGAAAGCTGCACTAAAAGCTGATAGGGCAGACAAATTAAAACACCTGTGTTATATTAAACAGACTCCAGCCAAAATAACAGAGAAAGAAAGAAGAAAAAAGAAAAAGGAAGAAAGAAAGAAAGAAAGAAAGAAAGAAAGAAAGAAAGAAAGAAAGAAAGAAAGAAGCACCAAAATCCTATAAAATTTAGACACATATCCTTCAGGTCCAATGCAATATACTGGGCAAAATAAGCATTACTCCAATAAGGCATGAAAAAACATTGAAGGACTTTTTATTAGCCCATGTGGCAATATTTCTGCTCCATAGTAGAGCCTTTCTCATGTTTGAGAAAAGCTCTACTATGGAATCAAAACGTTTCCAAATGGGCTAATAAAAAGTCCTTCAAAGTTTTTCATGCCTTATAGGAGTACTGCTTATTTTCCTCTATATAGATAGTGTATTATTTCCAATGTTGCTTGGCTTTGCAAAAAGTGGAAAGACAAATGTGTCATTTGACTTTTAACCAGATAAGCTACAGGTAAAGTGTATTATTAATATAAAATATTACTATAATTCAGTCTTCTATGTTTGCACAGGAATTGTTGGCTGGTATTTATGCTATTATATTCTATACAAGGCAAGATGGCATGAACGAGGATTGTCTGGTTTAGAAAAACCCCTTGAAAAAATTAACTTTAAGGGAATTACTTGTTAATGTGAGTATTTAGAGTAGTTGGCCAAATCTTTATTTTACATAATGTATTGAAAATATGATTTTGTGGCACTTGCTAATGTCTGAGTATTACATGTTCTCCTCCTGCACTTGTCACGTAGCCTTCCTCACAGACTGCACATCTGATCTATTTTCATAAGAGATGATAGACCAGACCTGATAATCGGCATTGTCGAAATGAAAAAACGTCTTTCTCATTTGTGCTGCTTTTCAATTGGAGGAGGCCGTTGGCAGCCATCAACTAACATTTTCAGTACAGAAGCTGTGAAGAAGACTGCACTAACCAGAAAACCTGGCAGATCTCAGCTACCAACCCCCCCCCCCCCACACACACACACACACACACCCGCCTTCTTTGTAATTGCAGACCTCAGACCACATTCGGTGACATGTAAAAGTTTTGGCACCCATGGTCAAAATTACTGTTATTGTGAACAATTAAGCAAGTTGAAGATGAAATGATCTCTAAAAGGCCTGAAGTGCAGATGACACATTGCCTTTATATTTTAAGCAAAACAAACAATTTCTTCTTTTACTTTTAAAAAATTACAAAAGGAAAATGGACAATGCAAATGTTTTAGGCACCCTGCATGGTTAGTACTTAGTTGCACCCCCTTTTGCAAGTATCACAGAGTACAAATGCTTTTTGCAGCCAGCCAAGAGTTTTTCAGTTCTTGTTTGAGGGATTTTCATCCATTCTTCCTTGGAAAACTCTTCCTGTTCTGTGAGATTCCAGGGTCGTCTTGCACTCACTGCTATTTTGAGGTCTAGCCACAGATTTTCAATGATGTTCAGATCAGGGGACTGTGAGGGCTATTGTTAAACCTTCAGCTTGCGCCTTTTGAGGTAGTCTATTGTAGATGCTAACATGTGTATACGATACAATACGATATGATACACTTTATTGATCCCAAGGGAAATTATGGTATTACGGCAGCGTTACAAACTGCATTTCAAACATTACAACATTACAGCATTACAAATAGCATTACATAAAGTAATTACTAGACACAGATCTTGCACATGACTAACCACAATACGTAACAAACAAATTTGGGTGAATGTTGTTACTTAAATCTCTGATCATTGCTATTAGTGCACCAGCCATAGGTCATTGTTGTCTTTCACCCTTAGGAAATTGTTCACTCTTCTTATCTGCATCTCAAAAACATTTCTAGAATTCGCCCTTTTCTTACTTTCGACTCTGCAAAAACTCTTACCGTTTCACTCATTCATTCTCGTCTGGACGATTGTAACTCTCTACTAATTGGCCTCCTTCTGACCAAACTCTCCCCGCTCCAATCTGTCCTAAATGCTGCAGCCAGGATCAAATTCCTCACCAACCGTTACACCGATGCCTCTACCTTGTGCCAGTCATTACACTGGTTACCCATCCACTCCAGAATCCAGTACAAAACTATTACCCTCATCCACAAAGCACTCCATGGCTCAGCACCACCCTACATCTCCTCTCTGGTCTCAGTCTACCACCCTACCCGTGCCCTCCGCTCCGCTAATGACATCAGTTTAGCATCCTCAATAATCAGAACCTCCCACTCCCGTCTCCAAGACTTTACACGTGCTGCGCCGATTCTTTGGAATGCACTACCCAGGTTAATACGATTAATTCCCAATCCCCACAGTTTTAAGCGTGCCCTAAAAACGCATTTGTTCAGACTGACCTACCGCCTCAACGCATTAACCTAACTATCCCTGTGTGGCCCATTCAGAAAACTTAAACCATGATCAGGTTCCTTGCATCATGTTCTCATACAATTTATGCAGTTAATAGCCCTCTGCGTCTGTACTGTTACATATTTAGGCTGTTAACTGGTTCATGCAGCTTTACATGAACACCCGATCCTTACAATATGGCTGGTTCGAACAACGAAAGCAATTGTTACCATCTACCTCTCGTGTCTCCCCTTCTTCCTCATAGTTTGTAAACTTGCGAGCAGGGCCCTCACTCCTCTTGGTATCTATTTTGAGCTGTGATTATTGTTATGCTGTAATGTGTATTGTCTGTACAAATTCCCTCTATAATTTGTAAAGCGCTGCGGAATATGTTGCCGCTATATAAATAAAATTATTATTATTATTCTCCCATAGCAGTAGGCACAAACGATTTCCTAAATTTCTCCTTCTTGCACCTAAGTAAGATTAGACGACTGCTGAATGTCCTCTTCTGCTTCAAGAACAGCTCGTATAATGGGTGTGTATTATTGTTCATTATAGCCCTACACTTCATCTGAATAATATCTTCCACTACCTCCTCAAAAGAGTCAAGATGGAGGCCAACAGCCGCTCTTGCCTTCTTGATAAGTATGTTGAGCTTATTAGCGTCAGCTACTCGCACACTACTGCCCAGCAAATGATAGCAAAAAAGATGGCGCTTGCCACAACGGACTGGTAAAACATTTAGAGCATTTTACTGCACACATTGAACGACCCGAGCTAGAATGTTTAGTCTCCTCATTCCCTTCTTGTAAACCTTCTCCGTATAATACCTCCAATCAAGTTTGCCATCTAGGTGAACCCCCAAATATTTGTAGCTCTCAACCATCTCCACCTCCTGGCCAGCAATAGTGATCGGTAAGTAATCGTCCTTTTTCCTTCTATGACTCACCACCATCCCCATGTTCTTCACATTTAGTTCTAGACAGGTAGTCTGGCACCAATCCACAAAGTCAGAAACCAGCCTTCTATATTCCTCCTCCCCCCGGTCCCCCACAATGCCCCCTACAGTCACTCAGTCATCTGAGAATTTTTGGAGGTGACAGATTTATACTGAAAGTCAGCTGTATACAATGTGAAGAGGAAGGGTGACAACACTGTACCCTGAGGGGCTCCAACATTGCTCTGTACACTGCTAGATACCACCTCCCCCATCCTTACAAACTGCAGCCTGTCCATCAGGTAGTCGTTTATCCAGTTCACCATCCCCTCATCTGCCGCCATATCAGTCAACATATTTCGTGGTAAGGGCAGCTGTAAGGTATTGAAAGCACTTGAGAAGTCAAAGAACATGGCGCAAACTGCCGTCTCATCATTGTCCAAGAATGAATGTACTGTATGTAGCAGAGACACTACTGCATCATCCACCCCCAATCCCTGCTGGTACGCAAACTGTAGGGGGTCAGTGTAGGCCCTCACCCTCGGGCACAAGTAGGCAAGTACTCTCTCCAACGACTTCATAGCATGCGATGTTAAGGCCACTGGACGATAGTCGTGTAGGGAAGTCGGAAACATGATCTTGGAAACCGGCACCAGGCAGGTGGTATTCCACAGCATTGGTACTCTCTGTAATTGTAGGCTCCAGTTAAACAGGAGCTGGAAGACAGTACACAGTTGGTTTATGCACGCTATGAGAACACGTGGACTGAGGTCATCAGGTCCAGCTGCTTTGCCAATGACTAGTTTACTAAACTGTTTCCTCACATCGCTTGGGGAGACAGTGAAAGCAGGCAGTTTATCCCCCAATGTCAATGCTGCTGATCGTTCTCCTGCTCCATCCCCCATTCCTGATGACGCTGCTCATATGTTGGTGAATCTGTTGAAAAACTCGTTCATTTCATTAGCCAAGGGCAGATCCACTTCCCCACGCTCCGGCCTTGCCGTAAACCCAGTTAACTGCTTCATGCCCGACCACACCTCCATGGAATTGTTGTGTGACAGTTTATTTTGTAATTCAATTTGGAACACCTCACAGGCATTCTTAATTTTCCCCTTTAAGTCCCTTTGTATCTGTTTCAGTTTCTTTGTATCCTTAATTTTGAATGCCAGTTTTTTCTTGTTTAGTAAGTACAGCGCCCCAGAGTCCTGGTCGTTGCAGTGATGTCATTCTTCCACCAGGGGGAGTGATATTACGTCTGATGGCAATAAAGGAGATCTCCCTACCAGGTATCACAAACCATACACCACACTTCACACTCCAGACCACCAGGGGGAGCCTTGCTCCTATCTACTAGGGCACTCCTCACAGAAGGGTAAAACTGGTGGGCTGGATAGAAAGTTAGAGAAAAGCTGACTGGGCTTTGCCCAGGCAACACCTGTCAGGCAGACAGGGGGAAAAGAGGAACATCGGAGCTGTAGACAGAGGGTCCCTGACAGGGGTGGGATCCTGTCAGAGGCCTAGCGAGACAGAAAGACACGGAGCTGCGCCTGCCCCACGTGCGGCAGCATCCTAAGAAAGGACACGAAGAGAATTGTGTTGTAGAGGGTGAGAAACGAAGTCATAGCACAAGGAGAAAACACCAGGAGTTCTACCCTGAAATAGGCTGCCTCCTTCTGAGGCGCGTAGCCGGTGGCCGGAACACCGAGGGAGCAACCGTCTCCAAGCCTTGCTCCAGAGACCAGCAGGACAGTCAATTCCAAGTTGGCTGCCCGACCTTAATACCTAGGAGACACGGTGGCAACTTGTGGGCGCCGGGGTGTCTCTAGGGTCCCTGTAAAAAGCCTCAGGCCATCAGTCATACGGGTTTGTCCTATCCATACCATCTGGGGGACAGAGAGGAAGACATAACATCTAGAACATCTACAACAGTTGTGAGGACATTACCGAGAAGCTCAGCAGGGAGGTACTACAACACACAGGTGCTAGAGGAAGGCTACTGATTTCCACCTGGATAAGGGGACTCTGGATTTGCCTTCAGACCAGCTGGACTCTGCCTACCCTGTGGTCTGTACCCTGGACTGTGGATGCTGAAGCCTTCAGTAAAGGTAAAGAGACTGCACCCTTGTGTCCTCGTTATTCACTGCGCCTCTCACATCCACTATCTACACTCTGGGAAGCCCTGGGGACACACTTCACCTGTGGGAAGGTATACCATCTCAGCTGCCATAACATCACCCCAGCGGACCCCTTAAACCAGCGTCGGTCACCCTGACCGAATACCACAGGTGGCGTCACGAACTACCCCTTTAAAGACCTTTCCCAAAACCATAAAAACTCTTTCCTTTATTTGGACGTCCCTCAAAGGGCCACGGACCGGGTCGGGCCACCGTGACATTCCCCGAACCGAAGGATCCGGTACCAAGTACCCCAGTGCCCTTACGTGGGGGCGCTCCATAAGTATTTCAGTTCTTTTGTAATCCAAGGCTTGTTATTTGCATAACATCGAATCTTCTTAACTGGTACTACAGTATCAGTACAAAAATGTATATAATCAGTTACTCTCCCGACAATATCACAATATCACTTACATTATCATGATCTCCCCTGTCGCATATCACTACCCAGTCTGTGAGGTCAAAGCAGTCTTGCAGTGCCTCCTCAGCTGCAGGAGACCACCTCCTAATTAGTTTCATAGTCACTGGTTGTTTGCTGACAACTGGTTGATATAAGATGGAGACAATAGTATGAGGTTGTGGTCAGATTTCCCCGGGGGGGGTTGTTGGGGTCAGGCGAAGAATAGGCATCTTTAACATTTGCTTAGAGGAGATCTGATATACTGCTGTCCCTTGTTGCACATTTAACATATTGATAGAACTTTGGAAGAGCCTTTGAGATTATGACCCATTTTTATGATCATGACTGAGCATTTTTTTTAAACCTCATTCTATGTATACTTTTCCCCTTTATAAGTACATTCCTCTGATGACATGTTAATATGGAGAAAGAAATGCGTCAGGAGGGAATTTTTTTTTCTGGGATAAGCTGTAAGAGAGCAACACTTGGCCCTTGTTAAGGCCCCGTCACACACAGCGACACTGCAGCGATACAGACAACGATGCTTATCGCTGCAGCGTCGCTGTTTAGTCGCTGTGTGGTCGCTGGGGAGCTGTCACACAGACTGCTCTCCAGCAACCAACGATGCCGAGGTCCCCGGGTAACCAGGGTAAACATCGGGTTGCTAAGCGCAGGGCCGCGCTTAGTAACCCGATGTTTACCCTGGTTACCAGTGTAAAATGTAAAAAAACAAACAGTACATACTCACCTTCGCGTCCCCCGGCGTCCGCTTCCTGCACTGACTGAGCGCCGGCCCTAACAGCAGAGCGGTGATGTCACTGCTGTGCTCTGCTTTCACTTTCCGGCCGGCAGTCAGTGCGGGAAGCGGACGGCAAGGGACCTGATGGACACCGGAATGTGAGTATGTACTGTTTTTTTTTTTTTACATTTACGATGGTAACCAGGGTAAACATCGGGTTACTAAGCGCGGCCCTGCGCTTAGTAACCCAATGTTTACCCTGGTTACCAGTGAAGACATCGCTGAATCCGTGTCACACACACCGATTCAGCGATGTCAGCGGGACCTCAATGATCAAAAAAAGGTCCAGGCCATTCCGACACGACCAGCGATCTCGCAGCAGGGGCCTGGTCGCTGGTACGTGTCAAACATAGCGAGATCGCTACTGAGGTCGCTGTTGCGTCACAAAACTTGTGACTCAGCAGCGATCTCGCTAGCGATCTCGCTATGTGAGACGGGGCCTTTAGGGTGGGAGCATTTACATGGGCCATGACAGGGCAGAAAGAAGTGATGATTGAATATTGCCATCCCCGTTGAAACTCTGTGGAATCTAATACCTGTTTGGCTCAAATGACTGAGATCTAAACTTTTTCTTTTCTTTAGCACTTCTGCACTTTATTTGTATTTGTTCTATACTCATATGGCACTAACTGATATGTGTTTAAGGCTAATGCGGTATACAAAGGCTCCACAATAGGGTCAGTATGAAGTGTACAGTATATATTGCCTGGGTCAATCCTTATTTTATTATTTTTTCTCATTAAAAGTTATATTTTAAGTTATCTTTCTATGCTGTTTGGATTATATATACCCTGAGAGATTTTTTGGGATCCTGTACAAGATAGCAGGTGTCTGTGCTACTATAATCAGATGTATGGGTCCTCGTAGATTTCTAAATCCTATAAAAACATATATGTTTGCCCCCACCCTTCATTATAATAATAATAATAGTAATGTCACCCATCCAGTGCCCCTTCCAGACATATATGTTAGTCCATCTTTTGCAACTTCCTGGTATGTACGTCCCCCATCCTGTGCCCATTTCTGGTATATATGTCCCCATTCTGCCTGTGCATAAAAAAACCCAAAAACATTTTATTCACCTTGCTCCGATCCCACAATGTGCGTCTTCCTCCTCTAGAGCTGGTGCAGAGGCCATCAGCAGCCATTGGCGTGCCTGCTATGGCGATGCATCATGTCACTTCCATGCAATGCCAATGCCTGGCACACCGATGTCAGCTGCTAGCTTCTGATTGGCTCTCGGTGTGTATTGCAGCACAAGGAGCTGGAGGGTGCCTGCTGTGCAATACACTTCAGCTGAAGCAGGGGCTGCGGTCAGTGGGCCCCCCTCCAGCACTGGCCCAATTGAACCCTCTGTGACAGCGATTGTTATGCCATTGCCAAGGCCATATCAGAATACCAATGCGTTAATAGGATGCAGCAGGCCCCCATGAAAGAGGCGGGGCATCACAGGTACAAAATACTGATGAAACAATCACTCACAAACCTACCAATTTGTGGAGGGGGTGGTTGTCTAGTATTAAAAATATACCCACATGAGGCTTGCATAGGGTCACACAGGTACATGTGATGCACAGTGCCTGTCTTAACAGACGCTTAACTCATTGGTGACGCCCATACTATTACATCAGTTGGGCTGTCCAGCACCACAAAAATGCACCCTACAAGGACAGATATCCCAATTCACACAGCTAACACTAAGGGACCTGGCTGCATTCTGCAGGAAAATTGAAAAATGTGAAATAAAAAGATAAAAATTATGTATAAAACATATGAGGTATTGGTTGATATTTTGGCAAAAAATACGCAGCAAGTTCACAACTCAACTAAAAGGTCTTCATTGTCTTGCGAGTCCCTACATTAAGATGAAAAACGGCTCACAGAAGGACATAAATTAAAAAAAGATCTAATTTGCATATTTTTTCCATGCCAATTAGTAATTAACATCTGGTCTTCTAATACAGAGGCGGATATACAAAGACGTTCCCATATGTGTGAATAGATATGTCTTTATTTCCTTACTAGATGGTGCACCTACCAAGTGTGGCATAAGTCACGTGTCTCGGAGAAAAAAGAGAATTGTTGGTGGAACCAAATCCATAAGGTAATAAATTCAACCCTTGTGCATAGTTGCTGCCTTTTTATTTTTTATAGGAGTTGACAAATTATTTGCCACTTTCACCCCTCTTGAAAAGTCTGACACTTGCCAAAAAGAATGTGTCTAAAAACATCTGCACATGTTTATATAATGGTTACAGCGCTTGTGTTCAGCGGATAACTAGCTCTCATTTCTCACCAAACATGGTCAAGACGGTGACAGTGGAGAGATGTTATGGCTGAATGATACGTTCATTGGTTTCTTTTCTTCTGCTTTCAATTGAAGATATGTATTAAATAATAAAAAGCATTAAATAATAAAAAGCATTGTAACTGATCACTTTAGAAAACTAGATTACATTTTGAATTGGTGACACTGGTAGACACAGACAGAAAAGGGCCCCTGTGCAAGAACAATATATGGGCCCTTTGCAGCCCAAGAGCTCCTAAAAATGCTAAATTGCACCTGCTTTGGAGATAGAAATGGGGCCCTTTACCTCTTGGGCCCTTGGCGGCCGCACAGGTTGCACCAATGATATGTCCGCCCCTGCTTGGTGACATTTACTTTTTTCTTTACAGGCGTGAGTTAAATGTTGGTTGGAATATATTTGTGTATTTGTAGCTTTATATATATAGAGAGAGCTAAAAGGCAATGAGGGAAAATGTATTCTTCCTACACAGTGTACAAAGCTGTGCCAAAATTGTCACGGCAGCACATGCTTTATGTCTCGTGGTAGACTCGTTAATCATCTTTCTAAACTTTTCATCACATATTAATTGGCTTACTTTTTATCAATATTTTGAACAAAAATTTAGCGCATGGTATTGTATTTTAAGCCATGCCCACATCCTGCTTTCCTCTAAGCCATGCCCAATTGTCTAGTGTCTACAATATATCCAAACATGGTGCAAGGCATGAACTCTAGTTTTTCACCGCAAAGTAGCTAGAATTCTAGAAGGTAGAAGGTATTGATGCTTTTTCTTCCTACCTAATATTATTAAAATATACCAAATAAATTATAAGTTAATGTATTTAATATTTCTTTCCACAGGGGTGGATGGCCATGGCAGTCCTCACTGCGCCTTAAGGGATTCCACAAAGAGACACGTCTGTTATGTGGAGCTACACTAATTAGCAGCTGCTGGGCTCTAACAGCCGCTCACTGTTTCAAAAGGTTAGAAAGATGTTCCACTATTTAGCCTGCAAGCAAAATAGGTTTGTGCCAAAGTCCAGCAAAAGTATGGAGCTCATTGCTTCGTAAGGCCCGATGAAGGCACTAGTTCAGTGCAGAAACATGCAGCCTTATATATTTCTAAATAAACTTTTTCCTTGGATTTTCTTTTCTTCATCAGTATTTTTATCTTTTGGAATCAGCAGCCCTTTTAATGATATTTTATCTACTCACATAATGTCTACAGCGCTGGCAAAAATTAAGAGACCACTGCAAAATGTTCAGTTTGTCTGATTTTTTCTCTTTATAGGTATATTTTTGAGTAAAATGTAAATCGTTCATTTAGGCTAAGTGCACACGTTGCAGAATTGCCGCGGAAATTTCCGCAACTCCTGCCACGGTTATATCGCATGCGGAATTGGCATGCGTATTCCCGCTAAACACTAGCATTTTGCAAGCATAATTAGCTTGCAAAATGCTAGAGTTTTCCAAACGATCTGTAGCATCGCTTGGAAAACTGATTGACAGGTTGGTCACACTTGTCAAACATAGTGTTTGACAAGTGTGACCAATTTTTTACTATTGATGCTGCCTATGCAGCATCAATAGTAAAAAGATCTAATGTTAAAAATAATAAAAAAAATAAAAAAAATGGTTATTCTCACCTTCCGGCGGCCCCCGATCTCCTCAGCGGTGCACGCGGCGGCTTCCGTTCCCAGGGATGCTGTGTGCGAAGGACCAGGGATGACGTCACAGTCACAGGAATGTGACATCATCCCAGGTCCTTCGCCGCCGCTTGCACCGCTGAGAGGTGGGAGAACTCTGGGGACCATCAGAAGGTGAGTATATCACGATTTTTTATTTAAATTATTTTTTTCTAACAGTGATATGGTGCCCAGTCCGTGGAAGAGAGTCTCCTCTCCTCCAACCTGGGTACCATCCGCACATGATCCGCTTACTTCCCGCATGGTGGGCATAGCCACATGCGGGAAGTAAGCAGATCAATGCATTCCTACATGTGCGGAAACCCCGCGATTCTGCAAATTAATGAACATGCTGCGTTTTTTTCCGGAATGCGTTTCCACTCAGGAAAAAAACGCAGCATGTGCATACAAAATGCGGATTGCATTCTTTTAAAAAGGGGGTGACCAAGGACTCGCTCCGAAACGCGCATCGGGGCACGTGTATGCTGGACCCACTCATCCCTTAAAGGTATACCATCCTATACTTAAAACCCAATAAGCTCAGCAAATTCACCTGATTTTCTATTTGCACTGTTTCACTTTTATAGAGTGCTGGTTTTCATTTAGGGAATTGCTGTTCCTTGCACCTTATCTTGATATCACTTGGCACTTTGTTGTGACAGTAAATACTGTCCTCACTTGTGATTCTTTTATTATATTTATATTTTTTGCGTTTTTTTGCACATATTTTGCAATTTTTGCACAGTTATAATAGCATATGGGTCTATAGTCATTATTCTTTTTTAGGGATTTTAAATGAACTGATTATGTATATTGATTGATTTCTTCCATATATTCATCTTGCATACATGCGTATTGTTTTTTATTATTTCTTATTTATTGTGGAATGCTGTTGCCGCAATTAATTAATAAAATTTAATAATATTTCACCTATTTTCTTGCCTGACTCCCTGTTAGTCCATTGTTTCTGCACCATGGTGTCTTTTATTCATATGGTTCTGTAGCTTGGTGGCTATGATACCTGACAGGAGTTTCCATGTTGTAAGTCAGGTTAGTGGGTGATAGTTGGATGGAAGTGTTCCTTTGTGAGGATCCTTCATGATCCGCACTATTCTGCCTTGTGTTAGCCAAGCTGGCTGGTGACCTGCTTCTAGCAGTTGGCTCATCTGCTTTGCCATGCGTTCATGTACCGCTGTTAATTTCTTAAGCCAGTAGGTGTGGATCATGTCTGGGCCAGGTGCTGTCCAGCTCTTCATGTTCTTGACACGCTGCTGAATGTCTGCTTCTGTAATGGTGACTGGTTCTTGCGCTAGGCGGTTGCTATGTTTCATTCTCAGATCTTGCAGCCACATTGCAATGGTGTTGTGTTTTTTCCTTCTCCCATATGTTCCTCCAGTATTGTTCAGTCTCTGCTATTCGAGGAGTTGCTGCCTTTGTGCTCTTGCTCTGTAGTTCGGAGTACACCTTGGATGGTTCTTTGGAGAACAGGGCATTTATCTTCTTGGCCACAGCATCTCTAATGTATCTCCCTAGTCTTGCAGTGAGTGCTGTGAGCCTTTGTTTAGCAGTCTCTAGGCCTTCAGTTTGGGTCAGGCCTTTGTACTTGTCTAACTTGGCCTTATTCTTGATCTTTACACCATTCTGTTAGTTGGCCGATTTCCCTTCGTGTCACCCTGATCTTTGTCTCCAGTCTTCATTTCCAAGGGGGCATGTACTTCTGGTGTTATGGTGATGGTAGGTATTGATGCAAGTGCTCTATTGGCATCTTCTAGCATGCTGTCTGGTGGTGTTTCTTTGCTGAGCCTTGGCAGTCGATCTCTGGTATTGATGGTATTTAGTTTATCTATGATCTTCTGTTTCAGATCAGCCACAGTGCTCTCTAGTTAGCTAGATTTGATCAGGATTTTCAGGGGATTGCACCTGTTGATCTTCCAGGTCTTCATTTGCAAGTAGATCTGCAGTGCAGTTAATCCATCTCAAGTTGTGATAATAGCTTTCTCTTTATGACATTGAAACATTGGGTGACAAGTTGTTTCTCAGTCTGTGGACATGCAGATCTTGTATCCATCCACAGTTTCCTCATACACTTCATATATCCTCTCTCATTAGGTCTGCTGTTAAAGTAGCATTTCATCAGATCCAGGTTCTCTTTCCTTGTCCATGTTTGGTTTGTTCCAACAGCCCATTTATCATAAGATTGTACTGGTTCCTCAACATACTGCTCAAAAAAATAAAGGGAACACTTAAACAACAGGATATAACTCCAAGTAAATCAAACTTCTGTGAAATCAAACTGTCCACTTAGGAAGCAACACTGTTTGACAATCAATCAAATGCAAATGGAATAGACAACAGATGGAAATTATTGGCAATTATCAAGACACACTCAATAAAGGAGTGGTTCTGTAGGTGGGGACCACAGACCACATCTCAGTACCAATGCTTTCTGGCTGATGTTTTGGTCATTTTTGAATGTTGGTTGTGCTTTCACACTCGTGGTAGCATGAGACGGACTCTACAACCCACACAAGGTGACTCAGGTAGTGCAGCTCATCCAGGATAGCACATCATTGCGATCTGTGGCAAGAAGGTTTACTGTGTCTATCAGCATAGTGTCCAGAGGCTGGAGGCGCTACCAGGAGACAGGCCAGTACACCAGGAGACGTGGATGGGGCCGTAGGAGGTCAACAACCCAGCAGCAGGACCGCTACCTGAGCCTTTGTGCAAGGAGGAACAGGAGGAGCACTGCCAGAGCCCTGCAAAATGACCTCCAGCAGGCCACAAATGTGCATGCGTCTGCACAAACGGTTTGAAACCGACTCCATGAGGATGGTCTGAGTGCCCAACGTCTACAGATGGGGGTTATGCTCACAGCCCAACACTGTGGAGAACGCTTGGCATTTGCCACAGAACACCAGGATTGGCAAATTCGCCACTGGCGCCCTGTGCCCTTCACAGATGAAAGCAGGTTCACACTGAGCACATGTGACAGATGTGACAGAGTCTGGAGACGCCGTGGAGAGCGATCTGCTGCCTGCAACATCCTTCAGCATGACCGGTTTGGCAGTGGGTCAGTAATGGTGTGGGGTGGCATTTCTTTGGAGGGCCGCACAGCCCTCCATGTGCTCACCAGAGGTAGCCTGACTGCCATTAGGTACCGAGATGAGATCCTCAGACCCCTTGTGAGACCATATGGTGGTGCGTTTGGCCCTGGGTTCCTCCTAATGCAGGACAATGCCAGACCTCATGTGGCTGGAGTGTGTCAGCAGTTCCTGCAAGATAAAGGCATTGAAGCTATGGACTGACCCGCCCATTCCCCAGACCTGAATCCGATTGAACACATCTGAGACATCATGTCTCGCACCATCCACCAACGTCATGTTGCACCACAGACTGTCAAGGAGTTGGCGGATGTTTTAATCCAGGTCTGGGAGGAAATCCCTCAGGAGACCATCCACCGCCTCATTAGGAGCATGCCCAGGCATTGTAGGGAGGTCATACAAGTACATGGAGGCAACAATATAAAACTGAACATCATTTCCTTGTCTTGAGGCATTTCCACTGAAGTTGGATCAGCCTGTAATTTGATTTTCCACCTTGATTTTGAGCATCATTCCAAATCCAGACTTCCTTGGGATATTAGTTGTGATTGACATTGATCATTTTTAGGTTTTATTGTTCTCAACACATTCCACCATGTAATGAATAAAGATTTGCAACTGAAATATTTCATTCAGTGATATCTAGGATGTGGAATTTTAGTGTTCCCTTTATTTTTTTGAGCAGTATATATATATATATATATATATATATATATATATATATATATATATATATATATATATATATATATATATATATATATATATATAGTACAGACCAAAAGTTTGGACACACCTTCTCATTTAAAGATTTTTCTGTATTTTCATGACTATGAAAATTGTACATTCACATTGAAGGCATCAAAACTATGAATTAACACATGTGGAATTATATACTTAACACAAAAGTGTGAAACAACTGAAATTATGTCTTATATTCTAGGTTCTTCAAAGTAGCCACCTTTTGCTTTGATGACTGCTTTGCACACTCTTGGCATTCTCTTGATGAGCTTCAAGAGGTAGTCACCGGGAATGGTCTTCCAACAATCTTGAAGGAGTTCCCAGAGATGCTTAGCACTTGTTGGCAATTTTGCCTTCCCTCTGCGGTCCAGCTCACCCCAAACCATCTTGATTGGGTTCAGGTCTGGTGACTGTGGAGGCCAGGTCATCTGGTGTAGCACCCCATCACTCTCCTTCTTGGTCAAATAGCTCTTACACAGCCTGGATGTGAGTTTGGGGTCATTGTCCTGTTGAAAAATAAATGATGGTCCAACTAAACGCAAACCGGATGAAATAGCGTGCCGCTGCAAGATGTTGTGGTAGTCATGCTGTTTCAGTATGCCTTCAATTTTGAATAAATCCCCAATAGTGTCACCAGCAAAGCACCCCCACACCATCAGACCTCCTCCTCCATGCTTCACGGTGGGAACCAGGCATGTAGAGTCCATCCGTTCACCTTTTCTGCTTCGCACAAAGACACAGTGGTTGGAACCAAAGATCTCAAATTTAGACTTATCAGACCAAAGCACAGATTTCCACTGGTCTAATGTCCATTCCTTGTGTTCTTTAGTCCAAACAAGTCTCTTATGCTTGTTGCCTGTCCTTGGCAGTGGTTTCCTAGCAGCTATTTTACCATGAAGGCCTGCTACACAAGGTCTCCTCTTAAAAGTTGTTGTGGAGATGTGTCTGCTGCTAGAACTCTGTGTGGCATTGACCTGGTCTCTAATGTGAGCTACAGTTAACCTGCGATTTCTGAGGCTGGTGACTCGGATAAACTTATGCTCAGAAGCAGAGGTGACTCTTGGTCTTCCTTTCCTGGGGCGGTCCTCATGTGAGCCAGTTTCTTTGTAGCGCTTGATGTTTTTATGCCACTGCACTTGGGGATACTTTCAAAGTTTGCCCAATTTTTCAGACTGACTGACCTTCATTTCTTAAAGTAATGATGGCCAATTGTTTTTTTTTCTACTTAGCTGCTTTTTTCTTGCCATTATACAAATTCTAACAGTCTATTCAGTAGGACTATCAGCTGTGTATCCACCAGACTTCTGCACAACAAAACTGATGGTCCCAACCCCATTTATAAGCCAAGAAATCCCACTTATTAAACCTAACAGGGAACACCTGTGAATTGAAAACCATTCCCGGTGACTACCTCTTGAAGCTCACCAAGAGAATGCCAAGAGTGTGCAAAGCCGTCATCAAAGCAAAAGGTGACCACTTTGAAGAACCGAGAATATAAGACAAAATTTCAGTTGTTTCACACTTTTTTGTTAAGTATATAATTCCACATGTGTTAATTTATAGTTTTGATGCCTTCAGTGTCAATTTACAATTTCCATAGTCATGAAAATACAGAAAAATCTTTAAATGAGAAGGTGTGTCCAAACTTTTGGTCTGTACTGCAATTACCTTAAATTGTCTGTCATCCACTTCCGTCTGGACGTCTTTGAATCCCACAATCCACTGTGCCGCACCAGAAGTACGCTGACCGCCATATTGGAATACCCAAGTGATGGGTATTCCAATATGGCACCCGCTGGTGGTACCAGTCTGTCCGTCACTCCCCGTCTCCCCTCTCTTCTGTCCATCGCTCCCCGTCTCCCCTCTCTTCTGTCTGTCGCTCCCCCATCTCCCCTCGCTCCTCTCCGTCGCTCGCCCGTCTCCCCTCGCTCCTCTCCGTCACTCCCCGTCTCCCCTATCTTCTGTCCGTCGCTCTCCGTCTCCCCTCTCTTCTGTCCATTACTCCCCATCTCACCTCGCTCCTCTCCGTTGCTCCCTGTCTCACCTCGCTCCTCTCCGTCGCTACCCTCAGTCCTCTCCGTTGCTCCCCGTCTCCCCTCACTCCTCCCACCAACAATCATAGCGGCGGCCATGTTGGTGGGACAGAGTGCTGATCGCCAATCACATGGATGAGAGCAGGCGCGGCAGATGGATCCTGGAGATGCTGCTCTCCGCGCTGCTGATCTAGGGGCTCCTGAGTTCGGAGGTGCAAGGAGCAGAGAGCGGCAGAGACGGTGAGAGGCGGAGCTCCAGAGGGAGGTGGGGCTCCTGGAATCACCGGCTGTAGCAGAGCGTGTCCTCCGAGCAGAGGAGGAAATACTGTATAATGTGATGGAGGCCCGATGCGAGGGTGGTGGCGTGCCAATGGGGGCAGGCTTTCCAGCATGCCCCCTTTAGCACGTCACCACCCTCCTGATGCGATAGCATCAGGCCTCCATCTAGTAATTCACATAAAACCAGAAAAATGGGGCAGAAAAAATTGTGGGCAGCTTTCCAAAATTGTGGGTAAACAACTTCAAACATGTGATGCTCATTCAAACTCACCTGTGTCAAGTAGCAGGTGTGGGCAATACGAAAAGAACACCTGAAACCAGATAAAAAGGAGAGAAGTTGACTCAATATTTGTATAGTGTGTGCCATACTAAGCATTGAGAAGATAAAGAGAAAACTGACTTGACAACCAAAATTGTTGAAAAATATATACAAAACTCAATGTTATAAGTTCATCTCCAGAGATCTTGATGTTCCATTGTCCATGCTGCGCAACATAATCAAGAAGTTTACAGCCCACGGGACTGTAGCTAATCTCCCTGGACGTGGATGGCAGAGAGAAATTGATGAAAGTTTGCAACGCAGGATAGTCCGGATGATGGATTAGCATCCCCAATCATGTTCCAAAGAAATTCAAGCTGTCCTGCAGGCTCAGGGTGCATCAGTGTCCGCACTAACTATCCGCCGACATTTGAATGAAATGAAAAGCTATGGCAGGAGACCCAAGAGTAGCCCACTGCTGACACAGAGACATATAAAAGCAAGACTGCAGTTTGATAAAATGTACCTGAATAAACCAAAAATTCTCCTGGGAAAGTGTCTTGTGAACAGATGAGACAAACATAGAACTTTATGATAAAGCACAACATTGGCGCGACCAATCAGCGAAGCAGGGTTTAAATCCCACGCCAGTATCGCTGATTGGCCGCATGCGAGCAATTAGCAAAGCGAGGTTCAAATCCCGCGCCAATTCGCGGCCGGACTGCGCCCGTCACTGATTGGTCGTGGACAGCCGGGCGAGACCAATCAGCAAAGCGGGGTTTAAATCCCGCGCCAATATCGCTGACTGGTCGCGGCCGGCCGGGGGCGACCAATCGGGGAAACGAGGTTCAAATCCCGAGCCAATTCGCGGCCGGACTGCGCCTGTCACTGATTGGTCGCGGCTGGCCAGGCACGCGACCAATCAGCGACGCAGGATTTCCATTACAGAGAAACAGGCAGAATTAGACGATTATATAGTAGATTAAATGTAGCCATTGCAAGTGTTTGTACATATCATTCTGTAGTATTAAATATATTGTTCCTTTTTATATTCGGTTTTCTAGATTTGGTGACAAGCCTCATAAATACTCACTTAGAGTTGGTGATTACCACACTGGAGTGGAGGATGATTTTGAGCGTGAGTTGCCAGTGCAGAAGATCGTTGTACATAAGAAATACCACGCTGGCAGCAATGACAATGACATTGCATTGGTCAGATTAAAGGGAAAGGAAGGTCATTGCATGTCATTTACCTACCATGTCCTGCCAATATGTCTTCCGGAAAGGAAGGAGTCATTTGTACACAAGAAGCCATGCTTCATTTCTGGCTGGGGAGACACAGGTATTTCAATCTATTGTATTATTATATTACACCTATACCTAAATATTACTGTATAATATTACTTTATATTACCTGATTGCTGAAATGTACAGTAAATAATGTACATCTCTTAACCAGTAAATTGAATTTTTGACAGTGTCCACTATGGTACTAATTTAGAAGTGTTTATGAAAATTAGGTCAAAGGCTACCGTATATACTCGAGTATAAGCCGACCTGAGTATAAGCCGACCCCCCTAATTTTGCCACAAAAAACTGGGAAAACTTATTGACTCGAGTATAAGCCTAGGGTGGAAAATGCAGCAGGTACCGGTGAATTTCAAAATTAGAAATAGATACTCCATACCATTCATTATGGCCCCATAGATGCTCCACATAAAGCTGTGCCATATATAATGCTCTGCATCGTTGCCCCATAGATACTCCACATAAAGCTGTGCCATATATACAATGCTCTGCACCGTTGCCCCATAGATAGCTGTGCCATATATATAATGCTCTGCACCGTTGCCCCATAGCTGTGCCATATAGTGCTCTGCACCATTGCCCCATAGCTGTGCCATATAGTGCTCTGCACCGTTACCCCATAGCTGTGCCATATAGTGCTCTGCATCATTGCCCCATAGCTTTGCCATATAGTGCGCTGCACCGTTGCCACATAGCTGTGCCATATAGTGCTCTGCACCGTTGCCCCATAGCTGTGCCATATAGTGCTCTGCACCATTGCCCCATAGATAGCTGTGCCATATAGTGCTCTGCACCGTTGCCCCATAGCTGTGCCATATAGTGCTCTGCACCGTTGCCCCATAGCTGTGCCATATAGTGCTCTGCACCGTTGCCCCATAGCTGTGCCATACAGTGCTCTGCACCGTTGCCCCATAGCTGTGCCATATAGTGCTCTGCACCATTGCCCCATAGATGCTCCACATAAATCTGTGCTGCTGCTGCTGCAATAAAAAAAAAAAAAACACATACTCGCCTGTCTTGCTTGCAGCTCCTCGGCGCCATCTTCCCGGCGTCTCTCCGCACTGACTGATCAGGCAGAGGGCGGCGCGCACACTATATGCGTCATCGCGCCCTCTGACCTGCACAGTCAGTGCAGAGAGACGCCGGGAAGATGGCGCGACGCCCGGCGTGTGGAACGAGGACAGGTGAATATGTCATACTTACCTGCTCCCGGCGTCCCGCTCCTTCCCCCGGACAGCTGGTCTTCGGTGCCGCAGCCTCTTTCTCTATCAGCGGTCACCGGCACCGCTTCATTAGAGAAATGAATAGGCGGCTCCGCCCCTATGGGAGGTGGAGCAGCCTATTCATTTCTCTAATGAGCGGTCCCACGTGACCGCTCAGGGGAAGAGGCTGCGGCACCCGGAGACCGTGGGACGTGCAGGGGGGGCGCCAGGAGCCCCGGAAGCAGGTAAGTATATGACAGTGCTCACCCGCCGACCCCACCACCGATCATGACTCAAGTATAAGCCGAGAGGGGCACTTTCAGCCCAAAAATTTGGGCTGAAAATCTCGGCTTATACTCGAGTATATACGGTACTTTGTTTGTGTCAGGCTACTAGTTGCAATTTTTGGGGCAGTTTGGGCATTATTTTGTGTGCAACCTAATTACCAAAAATACTGAATAAACGTTCATGCTAGATAATGTGATGCTACAAAACGGACAAACTGTGAGGCAGAAGAGTCAGACGTTCCGGGGTCAATACCAAGAGAGTACGTAGATAGCCAAGGGAAAAGACGAAGGCGTAAGTCAGGTCACAATCCATGGTCAATAACAAGAGATTATGAATCAAAAGCTAAAGGACAAGACAAAGTAATAGTCAGAACACGGTCCAAAGGCAGCAGAAGATCAGAACTCAGAGCATCAGAATCAGGCTAACACTCACCAAGAAGCCCAAACTACGTCTGACAGGGATCAGGGACAGACAGCTCAGTTAAGTAGCTGGGTAATCACCAGGATACCGAACACCTGGAGAAAGTCCCGCACATCCTAGTCACAGATTGGACAGTTGAGTTGTCAATCAAAGCACCGACACCTCAGCAAGCCCATCACAGGATTGGACAGCCAAGCTGCCATTCAAGACACAGACAACTCAGCAATACAGTTTCCTTAGAACAGCACAGCAATCACTCACTGAGTGGAGGAATCATGACAGATAAGGCTACTTTCACACTAGCGTCGTTTGGCCTCCGTCGCAATGCGTCGTTTTGGAGAAAAAACGCATCCTGCAAAAATGCTTGCAGGATGCATTTTTCTCCATTGACTTGCATTAGCAACGCATTGCGACGGATTACCACACGTCGCATCCGTCGTGCGACGGATGCGTCGTGTTTTGGCGGACCGTCGGCACAAAAAAACTCTACATGTAACGTTTTTTTGTGCGTCGTGTCCGCCATTTCCGACCGCGCATGCGCCGCCGGAACTCCGCCCCCTCCTCCCCGGACATTATAATGGGGCAGCGGTTGCGTTAAAAAACTGCATCCGCTGCCCCGTTTGTGCGGCGCTTTCAACGCTAGCGTCGTTGCGTCGGCACGTCGCATTGCGACGTGCAGTGCACGACGCTAGTGTGAAAGTAGCCTAACCCACTATTTGCTACTCAAATTAGCTTTAGGTTTCTAAATAGGGTGCCTGGGAAACAGTGCCCTCAAATTCTTCACCTTTGCTCCCAGGCAATCCTCCACTCTTTCCCCAAATTAATGAAAAGAAAACACTGAAACCAGTTCTATGAAAGCTCAAAGGTTTTTGTAGAATTATTTCTCCTGCTAATTTTGAGCAATTCTGTATTCTCATACTTTAGCCATGCGGCCCCTGATGTACAACCTAACACGGTTATTTTAACCAGGATGGCACTATATCTTGCCTTTCATTGTCAAGAGACTGAGTAGACAATTGGTCCAAGATTTTCCAGCTTGTACAATCTCTAGCTATACTTCAAGGCTTTATCCAATGTTTCGACATTTTGTAAAAATGGTTGCAAGTATTTTAAATTAACAAATGATATCATGATCCCAGTAGAGGATCACATGATGGCTGTGACCATTGATTGGCTGCAGTCAAGAAAATGAACACTTGAAGCGCATCAGAAAAGTCAGGTTTAGATTGTTTGCAAAGAGAATAGGTGAGAAATATTTTGTACATTATTTTACGATACTGGCAGCCATTTTTAAAATATTAGAACATATTTATTGGTCCTGCCCAGTCATTCAAACCTTCTGAGAAATGTGTCTACTCTTTATAATACAGAGTGCTCTGCTTTGTAACTTCTACCCTGAAATTTGCACCGTTATTCTTTTTCCACATATCAGTTTCTAGTTTAAAAATATTTTATTGAGACACGTCCTTCAACCCATGAGATAAGTAATATCTTCTACAGCAGAGGAATTTATTGATAGCTTACATGCAAATGGAACAATGTTTGGTTCACGCTGATGGTTCCAGTGGCATATTCATATAGACCTGGTTTTATTGAATGACATTAAAAAGCTCAAGTATAAGAGTAGATAGGTGTCAGATAAATCAAGATAACGGGGACCTTATGGAATTTTATGGAATTAATTTTATGGAATTTTATGAAATGAAGGCCTTTTTGCTGTCTTTTTTTTTTTTTCTTTCTGTCTTCATTTCTTTGAGTTTTCGTGTCAATTTAAAGTTAAATCAGGGATATTTGCGATCACAATTCATATAACTGCTTATTATATGGTCTTGGCCGTTCTAACAGGAACCTGTTTAAAATGAGAACAGTCAGTGATATTTTTTAATTCATACTTTCAGTAGTCGCCCAATATATATAATTCAGTTAATGGGAATCTGTCACCCCAAAAATCGTATATGAGCTAAGCCCACCGGCATCAGGGCCTTATCTACAGCATTCTGTAATGCTGTAGATAAGCCCCCGATGTAACATGAAAGGTAAGAAAAACATTTTATATTATACTCACCCAGGGGCTGTCCCGCTGCGGTCCGGGTCCGATGGGCGTCGCGGTCCGGGTCCGGCGCCTCCTATCTTCTTACGATGACGTCCTCCTCTTGTCTTCCTGCCACAGCTCTGGCGCAGGCATATTTTGTCTGCCCTGTTGAAGGCAGAGCAAAGTGCTGCAGTGCGCAGGCGCCGGGCCTCTCTGACCTTTCCCGGCGCCTGCACACTGCAGTACTTTGCTCTGCCCTCAACAGGGCAGACAAAGTACGCCGGAGCTGGAGCCGCGGCAGGAAGACAAGAAGAGGACGTCATCGTATGAAGATAGGAGTCGCCGGACCCTGACCGTGATGCCCATCGGACCCGGACCGCAGCGGGAGCACCCATGGGTGAGTATAATATAACCTGTTTTTCTTACCTTTCAGGTTACATCGGAGGCTTATCTACGGCATTACAGAATGCTGTAGATAAGGCCCTGATGCCGGTGGCCTTATCACATACGATTTTTGGGGTGACAGATTCCCTTTAAGATTCTTTCTCTTTTGATGGTTCATAGAATCTCATGTTTAAACCTTAAAATTGCATGTTCTTACGTTCTTTCAATTGGGACACCATCTCAGTAATCAGAGGTTTCTGTATAATGAAATTGCATGGACTGGACTACTGAAGTTCTTCACAGAGGGAGTCTGAAACACTTATCACAGTTATTGATAATGAGTAGACAGCTCTTGTCGTACAGCTATAATATAGGTACTGACAGTTCATCCTCCCTGATTGTACATTTATAACTCAGCAACTTATTTAGGAGAATATAGAGAAAAGGACACTTAAAGTATTACCATAGCAAGCAGAGGTTTTACTGGCTATAGCTGACCATGTGATGCAGTGCTGATTTATCAAGGAGTTTATGGCAGAACATAGAAGACAAAATGTAAGGTGAAATCTGGTTATAGAGACAAAGATAAGGCTGAACTGAAGCAAAGTACATACATCTCACTGTATTTAGATTTTTTTCCCATTTTTTAGTACCCTGTATGTTAAGGTGAAAAAGCGATAGCTCTTGGAAAAAGGGGAGGTGAAAATGGAAACACATAGAACGGAAATTGGCCTCAGCGGAAAGGGGTTAATATAATTGCAGTCTTACCATTCTTCATTTCATAGGTCTAACTGCTGTATTTTTGATTCACCAAAAAGATTCACGTATTTTCGATCATTTAATGTAAAAGCAAAAATATTGCTACGGTATTGCTTTTCCCATGCGAAAAGCTCTCTTCAAAAGGTTAAATATATCTTCTTCTAATTTTAATTTCTTTTCACAGGTACTTCCTATTCGAAGACCCTTCTGGAAGGCGCAGTTCCAATTCTTCCCAAAGAGAAATGTGTATTTCGTTATAAAGGGAAATTTACAAATCGAATGATCTGTGCCGGAAATTTATCTGAAGACAATAGAGTAGATAGTTGTCAAGGAGACAGTGGCGGTCCTCTCATGTGCCAAAATGACCATGGACAATGGATAATAGTAGGAATAACTTCTTGGGGCTATGGGTGTGGACGAAAGGACTCTCCCGGAGTATATACCAAAGTTAACAGGTTTATCCCTTGGATTAAAAGAGTTACGAAGCTGAAATAAGCTAAAAACGAAACAATCTTCATTCATTGTTATTTACCTGACTCGTGTTGAAAACTATGAACTTTTTACCATGAGATTCATCTTGGAACAATATGTGCTCTACAACATGCCTTAATTCCATGTATAGCCTTTGATGTAAAAAAACAAAGCTGTGAAATGTCCCCATGTTTTGTCCTTGTCACTGTAACAACCGTATTGTGTATAGAAATATATCATTTAATTTCCTGTTTATTGTCGCCATATGATTTCTACTATGATCATACAGACATACTACTGACAACAAGGCGCATCCTAGGTTTGCAATGTGGACAGCAAACAATTTAAAACAAATTCTATGCCAGTTTTCAGCCCAATCCATGTGCAGCATGTATCAGGCAGTGACTGTATGAGTTCAGCCAGGTATGTTTGAAAGTTGCTTGGCACTGAGCTGCACAGGAGACTAGTTGAAAAGGTAGGTCCCTGCGACTTATCTCCACCCAACACCATTGACTGTCTGCGTGTATACGGAGAGACTCATCTCTCAAGGGGAGCAGGTGGGGAGAACCAGCCAGTAACCAGCCTTTTCCAGTAGGTACCCTTTCAGTTTGGTCCCCTTTAATCCCTTAACGTCCAATGACGGACACAGTCCGTCATTGGACGCCTCCCTCTGTTTAGTGTGGGCTCCAGCGATGAGCCTGTACCTTTTCTGGCACATGACAGCTGATCTGATCAGCTGACATGTGCCCGGAATAGTCACGGGTGGAATCGCAATTCACCCGCGACTGTTAACATGTTAAATGCCGCTGTCAAACACTGACAGTGGCATTTAACATGCACACGCAGGAAGCGCATCATTAACTCCTCCCATCAGCACCTGTGTCTCACGACTGCGGGTCGCCGATGAGTTGGCATGACAACCCGGAGTCAGCAGGAGACCCCTGTGGTTGTCATTGCTGGATCGCTATGAGCGCCGCCTGGTGCTCTATGTAGCAGAGGCGATCAGACAAGTGCAGCTTCTAGTCTCCCATAGAGACTATTGAAGCAAGTAAAAAGTATAAAAAAAATGTTTTTAAAAATATTTAAAAAATAAAAAAAATAAAAGTTCAAATCACCCCCCTTTCGCCCCATTCAAAATAAAACAATAAAAAAAATCAAATATGCACATATTTGGTACCACCACGTTCATAATCGCCCAATCTATCAATATAAAAAAAGAATTAATCCAATCGGTAAATGGCGTAGTGAGAAAAAAAATCAAAACACCAGAATTACGTTTTTTTTGGTCACTGAAACATTGCAATAAAATGCAATAACAGGCGATCAAAAGATTGTATACACACCAAAATGGTATCAATAAAAATGTCAGATCAGCGAGCAAAAAATAAGCCCTCGCCCGGCCCCAGATCCCAAAAAATTGAGACGCTACGGGACTCGGAAAATGGCAACTTTTTTTTTTTCACAAACTTTGGATTTTTTTTTCACCGCTTAGATAAAAAATAACCTAGACATGTTTGGTGTCTATGAACTCATAATGACCTGTAGAATCATAGTGGCAGGTCAGTTTTCGCATTTAGTGAATCTATTAAAAAAGGCAAACGAAAAACAAGTGTGGGATTGCACTTTTTTTTGTAATTTCACCGAACTTGGAATTTTTTTTCCATTTTCTAGTACACGACATGGCAAAACCAATAGTCTCGTTCAAAAGTACAACTCGTCCTGCAAAAAACAAGCCCTCACATGGCCATTTTGATAAAAAAGTTAAAAAGTTATGGCTCTGGGAAGAAGGGGAGCAAAAAATGAAAATGCAAAACCAAAAACACCCCTTGTCGTTAAGTGGTTAAAGGGAACCTGTCACCTGAATTTGGCGGGCCCTTTTTTTGGTCCGATGGGTGGTGTTTTTGGGTGTTTTATTCACCCCTTCCTTTCCCGCTGGCTCCACGCTGGCTGCAATATCGTCTTGAAGTTGATTCGCTTTCCTTCGTAGAACAAGCCTGCGCAAGGCAATCTTGCCTTGCGCACGCGCAGTATGCTTTGCCCAACTGCGGGCAAAGCCGAAAAGCATTAGTGCGCATGCGCCGGCGCACTATGTCCCGGAACACAGCGAAATACTTCCGGGACATAGTGCGCCGGCGCATGCGCACTAATGCTTTTCGGCTTTGCCCGCAGTTGGGCAAAGTATACTGCGCGTGCGCAAGGCAAGATTGCCTTGCACAGGCGTGTTCTACGAAGGAAAGCGAATCAACTTCAAGACGGTATTGCGGCCAGCGGGAAACGAAGGGGTGAATAAAACACCCGAAAACACCGCCCATCGGACCGAAAATAGGGCCCGGCAAATTCAGGTGACAGGTTCCCTAAGTAAGTTTTTCTCTGAAATGCCACAGTGTTTCACAGTCAAACATACATGGCTAAAAGGATACAGCCAGTGCCAAATACATGCTCACTGTAGTTCAGGCAGCCTGCATCTCTTGTCAGGCTCACTTTATTTTTAAGACCTCTTTAGCTTAACCCCTTCACGACCAGAGGTATTTCTGTTTTTGCATTATTTTTAGTTTTTTGCTCCCCTTCTTCCCAGAGCCATAACTTTTTTTAGTTTTTGGTCAATATGGTCTTATTTTTTGTGGGACAAGTTGTACTTTTCAAAGACACCATTGGTTTTAACATAACGTGTACTGGAAATCAGAAGAAAAATCCAAATGTGGTGAAGTTGCCAAAAAAGTGCAATTCCACAGATGTTTTTTGGGTTTGTTTTCTACTATGTTCAGTAAATGCTAAAACTGACCTGCCATTATGATTCTCCAGGTCAATACAAGTTCATAGACACCAAACATGTCAAGGTTCTTTTTTATTTAAGCGGTGAAAAAAAATCCAAAATTTGGTTAACAAAAACCTGTAGCGTTTCCATTTTTTGTGAACTAGAGCTGGGTGAGGGCTTATTTTTTGTGCACCGTGCTGACAATTTTATTGATACCATTTTCGTCTAGATACAATCTTTTGATCGCCCATTATTGCAAAGTAGCGGCGACCAAAACAACGTAATTCTGACATTTTTAATTTTTCTCTCGTTATGCCATTTAGCGATCGGGGTAATTTTTATTTTCATATATTGTTAGATCGGGCAACGCGGCAATACCATATATGTGTATATTTGATTTTTTTTTCTTGTTTTTTTTTAAAGGGGGCGAAAGGGGGATGATTTGAACTTTTATATTTTTCTATTTTTTTATATTTTTAAAAACTTTTTTTTACTTTTTACATGCTTCACTAGTCTCCATGGGAGACTAGAAGCTGCAGTACTTCGATCGCCTCTGCTACACATAGGCAATGATCAGATCGCCTATATGTAGCAGTAATGGTCAATTGCTATGATCGCTGACCACGGGGCGGCGCTCATAGCAATCTGGCAATTACAACCATAGAAGTCTGTTTCAGACCTCTGGTTATCTTGCCGACCCATTGGTGACCCGTGATCATGTGACAGGGTCACGGATGGATGGGATTTATGATGTGCTTCCGGTAAGCGCCAGTTAAATTCCACTGTCGGAAATTAACAGCAGCATTTAACTAATTAACAGCCGAGGGTGGATCGTGATTTCCCCCACGGCTGTTGCGGGCACATGTCAGCTGTGTAGATCAGCTGTCATGTGTCTGGAAAGAGAGGGAGGCCGACATCGGCATACTATTATGCCCGATGTTGGCAAGGGGTTAAAAAAAAAATTCTAGCAAATTTTTATATTTGCTTTTATAATGCTGCATAGGTTGTTATTTATTTTACTCACGTATATAGCGCAATTCATTTCTCAGTGCTTTACAGACATTATCATCACTGTCCCCATTGGGGGCTCACAATCGGGATTTCCTATCAGTATGTTATTGACTGAATAATGAAGAGACTCTTCGTTTATGCCTTGTATATACATTTTTTTCGTTGTTGCACAATGTCTGCTATTTTGATTCCTTCTTTCCTTCCCAAAAAGGTTGGAAGGGGAAGAGTCTCAGAGTTGCACAGAGGGATTTGATTATTTCTTTCTGCAGCTCACAGGAAGTCCAAGGTTGACTTCTAGTATACACGTTAGCACATGTACTGGACAAGTTGTTAGACTACAGATCTCCTAGAATATTGACCATGAGTAATGCCTCCACCCCATAGCTGTTGATGGCACAGCCGATCGAATGGCCAGCAGCTATAGCGAGTGAAATAAGTATTGAACGCGTCACCAATATTCTAATTAAAGTGAATATATTTCTAGAGGTAACAATCCATCCAATCAAACCATAGATGTCCATAAATTAAGTTAAGTGTAATAGTGAGAAATGACACAGGGAAAATGTATTGAATGCATGAAGAAATTGAGGTCCAAAAAGCCATGGAAAGTCAGACACCAGCTGAAATCTATCAGTAATTAGAAAGCAATCCTGCCACAAAGTGAAAAATAATATCAGCTGTTTCAACTGATGGCCTATAAAAACATGGGAAGTTTGCTAGATGCCGATACAGCTGACCTTGCAGTGACAGGCGGGGGGCCCACTGCTGGTACCGGGTCCCCCGCCTGCTCAGGGGCCCCATAGCGGCTGGGCGGCAGAGCAGGGAGAATGCTGCAGATTGTAACTGTATTTGCACGCTGCGCGTGCCGATACAGTTGCAGTGGCGTAGCTCCGGGTGGGACCCCTCTGAGCTCCGGGCCCGGGCTGCTCACACCCTCTGCCCCCCGGTAGCTATGCTACTGTGTGGAGGAAAACTACTGCTTGGCGTACGGAAGGGAACCTTACGTGCAGACAACCCTCAATCCCTATGATTGAATTAGCTCTTATGAGGTAAGAGCAAGATTTACTTCTGCTACAGAGGATAAGTTTATCAGAGATACAAGCATCAAAAACCGTTAATTGACAGCAGCTTAGATAACAGCCCATATAAATTATGCACAGACATCAAGTTGGAGACACATTTAAACATCCACTGTCCAACACATGCTTTTACTATAAAATTGTACTTTAAATCAGTGTAACTATGTACTGTGGTCTAATGAGTCAAAATGTGAGATTTTTGGCAACCAATTGCCATATATTTGTAAGATGCTGCAAAGGTGAGTAGACAGTTTCAACATGTGTGTTGCTCCATGTAGAGCACAGAAGGGTAAGTGTGATAATTGTGGTGACGAGAACTTTACTTATTTATTCCAAATTCACAGCACACCTATCTAGGATGGCAACCACATCATTTTACAATGATTTACCATTCCATCTAGTCTGCACTTAATGGCACCATCATTTATGTTGCAACAGAACAATGACCCAAAACACACCTCCAGGCTCGTTAAGGCTATGTGACCAAGAAGAAGAGAAATGGAGTGTTGTGTAATATGTTTTGGCATCCACAATCTCCAGACCCATTTGGCATGTTTTGAGGTAAGTTGGACCACAGAGTAAAAGCAAATCAGCCCGCAAAAGCTGAGTACCTCTGGGAATGATTTCAGGACTTTTGTAAAGCCAATCCAGGTGACTACTTGATAAACTGCTTGAGAGAATGCAAAGGGTATGTAAAGATGTCATAAGAGTAAAATGGTGGTACTTTGAGGAATCTAAGTTCTAACACACATTATGGTTTGTTTCATATGCGTTTCTTTATTCTTTGTTTCCATTTGTGTTCCTGTGTGTTTTTGCTGCCTTGAATCTGAATCTATAATGTGCACATTCCAATTGCATGAACATGTGTGTCCAAAATATTGAAGGAATGACAACCTGACCTTTTGCTACACAGAACTCAAGTATTAATCAGACTTTGAATAGAAGTTCTGACACACAGGTAAGATCTGTGACTGACCATAAACATGAGAATAATGTTGACCGAACAGCAAGTTTTCGATGTAAACCAAAGACATTATGGCTGATGACCATTCACAACAGCAAGCCTGTTGATTTTAGTGGGACCAGAGGACCATATAATGAATTTGGGGTGTCCTGAATTCATCCCATTGGGGATGTCTGGAAAAAAAACAATTAAGCTGTTGGATTTGATCATGACCAATGTTTAGTTCTCAGGCTATATAACCCACTGTGAAAAGTATCTGACAGAAACTTACTCCGCTCTCTGTTTTTTGATGTTTATAGTTGGGCACAGAAATATTTGAACAGTAACACAATTTTTGCATTTTAGCAGTTTAGCAAAACATTCTCACTACACAGTTATATAATCAATATGAGCTTAAAGTGCAGACTCTTAACTTTAATTTGAAGGTATTCAAATCCTAATTGGAGTAAGGGTTTAGGAATTACAGCTCTTTAATATGTAGATGCTTCTTTTTAAAGTGACCAAAAGTAGTTGAACAATTATCTCAAAGCTCTTTATTGGTCTGTCTCACAAAACCTTATCCATCAAAAGTTATATACTTTATTAACACCTTATTAAAAAAGAACTTATGCGTATTAAAAAAGAACTTATGCGTATGTTTCCAAACAGACACAAAATTAACAGATTGGCACTAGAAAACCCTATAAGTCTTATGCCATATATATCAAATCAGGGGTAATATGTAGGTAGGGAGGGGAGGAAATCTTAATCCTTTCCCTAATAATTATCCTTCATTAATCACTATTCCTTACAGTGGAAGTTGGCAACCTAATGAAGCAGGCAAGTTATGTTATCCCCGCTCATCATCATCTCACCCTGATAAGCTCTAGGTGACCCTAGGCACTACAACCCCTCAATGGAGGAAAAATTCAAACTAAACAAAGTTTTGGCATATATTACAAGAGTCAGCAGAGATATCCATAATTAAAGTGACAATGCATACAACTTAATATAGCTTATACTACATATGAGGTTTCATCAATAAATTTCAGAAGTATAATTCTAATATTCACAAGACAATTTTAAAAAAGTGCTTGTGCCTCTAGTAAAGTATCTCTAAACCTTGTGATGTAAGTATTGAGCCCATTCAAATACAATAAACATGACGTACTGTCGAGAAACAGGCATCATGAACTTATGAAACCACAAGTGATTCTATATTTTCTAAAAGGTTACCTCTTGAAAGCCTCCTGATGAACCATGAACTAATGGGGAAATGCGCTGAGGTCGCAGTAGAATGGTATGTGGGGTCTCTATCTTATATGATAAGCTGGGACCTATTATATGGTAATGGGCTCAATACTTACATATTGATCACAAGGTTTAGAGGTACATAATTAATAATCTCCGATACCGGTGAGCTTGGGAACTGGAAATGGTCTGGATGTCCATGGTGAAGAAAAACTCCTTCACAATATCCACCCAAGTTAAGAACACTCTCCAGAAAGTAGGTTGTTCAGTATATGTCTACCAGAAAGAGAATACTTAATGAGATCATATACAGAAAGTTCACCACAACGTGCAAACCATTAATCAACCTTAAAAATAGAAAGTTGAGATTAGTTTTTGCCAGAAAACATTTAAAGAAGCTGCCCAGTTCTTGAAAAGCATTCTTTAGACAGATGAAACTAAGACCAACCTCTACTAGAATGATGGGACGAAGAAAGGATCAATCAATCACCAGATCTCAACCACATCGAGCAGCATTTCTCATGCTAAAAGCAAAACTTCAGGCACAAACACCCACAAACAAGCAACAACTAAAGATAGCTGCAGTTAAAAACAAAGAAAGCATCACAATGGAGGAAACCCAGTGTTTGGTGATGTCCAGGGCTTACAGACTTTACAGGCTTACAGACTTTAGGCAGTCATTGCCTGTGAAGGATTCTCTACAAAGTATTAAAAATGAATATTTAATTTATGGTAAAGTTAATTTGTCCAATTACTATATGTAATTGTAATGTATGGGGAAGGGTTGTAAGAATTAGCTGCCAGCCGAACAAGCAATTGTTCGGCTGGCAGCTATCTAACATGCATGTTTATTGTAATCAGGTGAAATATTTAATACATATAGTCCTACTCCTACAGTGGGATCTGATAGGCTGTAGTGTATTCGAGACTCATAAACCATAATCAGGCCACCAGTTGCCATTGCAACCCATCATCATACCCACCAGCACATTTTGGGGGGTGCTGATAGGCTGGCAGAGGAAGTGCTCTCCGTCTGTCAAACTCCTCATGTGCTTCTGTCACTTGTGTAAGCCAACATATTAGGGGTTAATCCCAAACCGTGTAGCAATACCACAATGAATATTGCCGGTGATGATCCTGCCTGTCCCTAAGGGTTTCTCAGCAAGTAATCCTGCGAACCCAGATGAGTATACTAATAACGCAAAGTACATTTGGTCCACTATTTGAACCCATGCTATATATACTGGCATTTGATGTGTATATATATATATATATATATATATATATATATATATATATATATATATATAGTGGAATCAAAAAATACCCTAGTTTTTTATACCTGATACCAAAGTTAAAATACAGTTTTTATTTATATAAGTCTAAAACCATGAAACAGCCACAAACAGATATCCACAAAAATAACACACAACCGTGCACTCTCAAGATACCCCTATAGCTAATTGTCCTACCAGCAGTTTCTACCTGTCAGTGGAGGTTGGCACCCTACACATTGATTCGAGATTGGCGCCCCCACTCACCGTCGGCTCGCCCTGTAACTCCTCAGATCAGCCCTATTTATAGTGTTATCAAGCAAGCCAGCATCTATACACGACAGGAAATTGTATAGGACACAAAAAAACATCAGGCTTTAGTTAAAAGGCCAGATTAAGGGTGCTGTACACGGACACTGGTGCAAAAAATAAAAGTGCATGTGAAAAAAACTAAACGTGACAATACTGATGCTGTCCACTACTGATACTGCATCCACATATCATGTCCTCCTGATGATCCGACCAGGTGAAACGCGTAGAGGCGTTATATTCCACATCAACTGATAAGTATCATGCTCTTTATTGTTTGCTGTCTTGCTGTGCATTAGCATGTACTTGCTGTCTATACATCAGAACAAACAGTTGCTGGGGTTTTATATTGCATTGTAGTGTCTTTCTCATGGCAACTTTTGGAGCAACTGTTTTTGTTAGTTGACATCGAATTATCAGTAGGGTCAATTCAGGGACAGCCGCCGCCGAGTGGGGGCGCCATATCCGCTGACAAGTAGGGTGCCAACCCCCACAATCAGGCAGGTGACTATCAGTAGTGGACAGCATCAGTATTGTCACGTTCAGTTTTTTTCACATGCACTTTTATTTTTTGCACCAATGTCTGTGTCCGTGTACAGCACCCTTAATCTGGCCTTTTAACTAAAGCCTGATGTTTTTTTGTGTCCTATACAATTTCCTGTCGTGTATAGATGCTGGCTTGCTTGATAACACTATAAATAGGGCTGACCTGAGGAGTTACAGGGGGAGCCGACGGTGAGTGGGGGCGCCAATCTCGAATCAATGTGTAGGGTGCCAACCTCCACTGACAGGTAGAAACTGCTGGTAGGACAATTAGTTATAGGGGTATCTTGAGAGTGCACGGTTGTGTGTTATTTTTGTGGATATCTGTTTGTGGCTGTTTCATGGTTTTAGACTTATATAAATAAAAACTGTATTTTAACTTTGGTATCAGGTATAAAAAAACTAGGGTATTTTTTGATTCCTATATTGACATTTGGTTGACCTTTAAAGCTGTCTATAGCTCTTGTGATATTGATATATATATAGTGGACAAAGATTGCGTGACTGAGATGTGATTGATGGTACATCTCTGGGGTAATATGCAGACGAGCATGTTGATTATATACCACTAAATGCTTTATTTTACGAATACTACATATATATGAGATCAAAGATAGCGATCAATCCCCGATATGGGATCAGTTCCATAAGTCATTGGAGCTGTGTTGATATGTCAGGATTAAGGAAGTGTATTTTCAGGTGAAGTGAACACCTAAGTGGAATAATTTTGATAAAAAGGGTTGTTCATAGAGACCAGGTTATGATGGTATACTGGTTATACACCTAATGAAACACAAAATATCCTGATATATGCAGTAACTAATAAAAGGACTTTGTATACATGAAATTTGATTGAGCGTTCCAATCACCTAGACTACCTTAAGGGACACTCTGGTGTAAGAATAGGTCCTTTATAATATAATTAGTGGTATCTATCTTTTTATACTGCCTTTTTATTTCATTCTTCTATTTGTTTTGCACTCAGCACTTTTCTATTGCACGGTTTACATGCACCTTAGGTTAGATATTTTTAATATAATCTAGTAAAAGCTATGTTTTAATGCTTGAATTGATATCCGTTGCTACTCTTATAGAACAGGTGATCGAAGTATTGCAGCTTCTAGTCTCCCATGGAGACTATTGAAGCATGCAAGAAGTAAAAAAAAAAAAAGTTTTTAAAAATATAAAAAAATATAAAAGTTCAAATCACCCCCCTTTCGCCCCATTCAAAATAAACCAATAAAAAAAATCAAATATACAAATATTTTGTATCACCGAGATCAGAAATGCTCGATCTATCAATATAAAAAAATAATTATCCCGAACCCAAAACGGCAGAATGAGAAAAAACACCAGAATTACGTTTTTTTAGTCACCGCTACATTGCAATAAAATGCAATAACTGGCGATCAAATGATCGTATCGACACCAAAATGGTAACAATAAAAATGTCAGCTCGGTGAGCAAAAAATAAGCCCCCACCCAGCCCCAGACCACTAAAAATGGAGAAGTTACAGGTCTTCTTTTAACAAATTTTGGAATTTTTTTCACCACTTAAATAAAAAAGAACCTATACATGTTTGGTGTCTATGAACTCGTAATGACGTGTAGAATTATAATGGCTGGTCAGTGTTAGCATTTAGTGAACATGTAAAAAATAAAAAAACAACTCTGGAATTGCACTTGAAATTTTTACCTGTTTTCTAGTACACGATATTTTAAAACCAATGGTGTCGTTCAAAAGTCCAACTTTTCCTGCAAACAACAAGGCCTCACATGACCATATTGACGGAAAAATAAAAAGTTATGGCTCTGGGAAGAAGAGGAGCAAAAAAAGAAATTCAGAAACTGAAATACCACTGGTCATTAAGGGGATAAACCGTCATCCTTGTTACAAAAGTCTCAAAAAAGTAATCTCTGCCTTTTGATGATATGGGTATAGTGAAAGATCCATTGGATAAGAAGGTGGAAGATTTTCTTAGAAGAGCATGAAAGGCATCTGCTGCCTTTTTTAAACAAAATATTGCAGCAACCTGTACATCTCAGCCCCTTTGTGAGGTTGTTGCTTCAGGTTGAGTCCTATTTAGGAGGAGAAAACCCAAGAGATTACAAAAAAGGTAGGTTTTTATGCCATTTTTTTTGGTAAATGACCCTAACAGATAATAAGGAATCTCTAATAATTGAACATATTCATCAAATACAGAACATTCAAGATGGAACCTACTGTATAAAATCAACCCCAAAAACTCTTCTATCCTTTTAGTTTCATGTCTGTAATACATTTAAGAGATGTTTATTTTAAAGGATGACACTGGAGAGATCACACAGAATCCCACCGCTGCCACCACTTGTGGTAAACCCACACCTCACCACCCCATCTGACGTCACTATCACATAATGCATTCTCCCCACTATCACCAACATGATGTTCTGCACCCCTTGGGGACATGTAAGTTCAGCTTGGTACAGTTTTACACAGACACCCCCTGTCCACATGGGCCCAGGGAGGAAAGGGGAGCGAGAGGATGTGGCCCACACTCGCTCACGACCCTGACAGGCTGAGAGGTCCCTTTCACTAGCACCAGTGAAACAGCACCTGACTAGCTCGATAGGACTACGTAATAAGAACAAGATACACGGCACTCTATAGATTTGTGAGTAGAGGTGCTCAAGTAGGGTTTCCAGCCCCTTAAATCAAATGTATCAAAAAGCTTGGCACTCAATAATGCTTGTAGAAAATAAAGTCATTTATTTTACATCTGGACAAACAGATCAGCGGTAGCTCGTTTCTTGCTAAACGTTTTTGGTCCTTTGTGGAGGCGACAATCCCTCAGCGTCTCAGCACGCCACCAGCGCTCCAGGCAACAGAACGTGCACAGTGTTGGCACATCGCATGCCCAAGCAGCTTATTCTGCTCACAGTCACGGTCTCCATTACTGCCTCTGAAATTTGCCTCTACATATATTGCCAGTATACTCATGCATCTGATTAAATGTCCAGATCCTACGCTCCAGATAAATTGGCTCTGAGGAAGGTCCACAAAGGACCGAAAACGTTTAGCAAGAAACGAGCTACCGCTGATCTGTTTGTCCAGATGTAAAATAAATGACTTTATTTTCTACAAGCATTATTGAGTGCCAAGATTTTTTATACATTAGCTCGATAGGACTGCCACCAGTTCCTTGTTAGACATAAACCTGGTCTGTTGATGGGATTATATCACACTAGAATCCAGACCCGGTAGAATGTAAAGTTAAGCCGAGAAATGGACATGTTGATTCATGGTTTAAGATAAAAGAGCAGCTCAAGGTTAAATTATATATTTTATCACCTTGAGGGCACACTAGACACTACACTATATACACAATGGTTATACATATTCAATGCACAGATATGCAAATACAACTATTGTTAGTACAAAAAATATGAGCAGATGGATCATGTCAATTATCGGGTTGATGTTCGAAAATATGTGTTGGGCCGCAGGGGGCATGGGCTGCCAACTGGTTCCTAGGACCTTTCAAGAATGTTAGTCAGTGTGGCCCCCACTTTTCAAAGTGAACCGCAAACATAGCAGAGAGAGTGCCCACATGGCCTAACACTAACCTTTATCCCCTTTGGGTCATTACCCTCCTGCCCTCTTGGCTTAACCTAAACCCCTTGCCTCTAGCAGCTAAAAACTCCAAAACATAAGATAGGCCATAACTCCTTAATGAATGGTCCTAGAGAGTTGGTTTTGGCATCATCGGACCAGGCCGGGCCCATGTTACTTGTTGACACTAAAGAGACCTGTGTTACTTGGCTCCTACTAGCCATTTTACATATCTCCTCACCCTGTGGTGCTTGAACGGATCGATATCCTGGAAGGCATTCAGTTTGTTCCAGAGATCTCAAAAATGTAATTGGTGTGTGGCTATGACATACAATAAGTCCATATTCTCCTTATAAAATTCTAGCTGTCTGAACAAAGCAGTTAGATCGCATGGTATGGACATTGCAAGCAAGCCTTTTGTTCTGAGCTTAGCTGGCTCAAGGTGTGAGATCTGTCACTTACATCCTTTTCAGGCTTGACTCCTTGATAAGCTAGGTGTTTTGTTACAGCTGCACAGCAGATGGGGTTTTATAATCCCATGCTAAATAGGATACAAATGATTGACATGAAATTATATCTCCAGTATTGTTCACACTTCCCCTTTAGAGGTCGCTAGGGGGTAGCACTTTCTGGTGTTCATCAGTGCACCCTTCCGCAACCTCCTGTCATCGGGATAGTGTGTCTGCATTACCGTGGTCACGGCTCTTCTTGTGAATGACAAAGTGATACTGTTCGAGCGCAAGGCTCCAGTGCAGCATCCTCTCTGTCACGCCACCGCCGCTATCCCTTCTGTCCCGTTATACTTACCGCTCTACGGCATCCCGGCGTGCTCCTCTTCTTCCAGCGTCTGCTTCTCTGCCCGCGCAGCCGGCTTCTGTCTCCTGTCGGGTGCGCACGCGCACACTGCTCTCATTGATCTCAGCCACTCCTTCTGCTCAGCTCTATACTCCTGGAGGACCCTGATCCGGAAGGAACGCTGCTGCTCTGCTTATCAGGCTGCCTCTTCCTCCTGGCTGTGCCTGACTATCATTTGTTATCCGCAAGTGATTCTGGCCCCCATGTCTCCCTGACCTTAGCTATTTATCTAGTGCCTTACCATTGTCCTTCTCTTTGCTTTCTTCCAGCCCCGGTCCTCCTGTGTCTCTGACTCGTCTTTGTTCCTGTGTCTCTGCTGTGCCAGTCTGCTAGTATCATCTCCTCATCTGTTTTCCTGTGTCTCCGCCTTGTTTGCCGGTTTGTTTCCCTTCCCCCGGGCTTCCGTGTCTTTACCATGACAGCCTGCTTCTCAGTCCTGCCCGTGGTTCCTGTGTCCCTGCCTTGTCATTCTTCCCACCTATTCTCCCTGCCTCCTGCTGTTATTCCTATTCTCTTTCCTTGGGTACCAGCTGCCGTAGCAGTAGTCTCCTCTGGGCCTGTCCCTAACGCTCCCTGTATAGGGGGTGGTCTACCAGGTCTCCTCGCCCTAGGGAGGAACTATTCCATTGGTGATAGGGAGCTATTGGCCATCAAGTTGGTGTTGCAAGAGTGGAGGTATCTATTGGAAGGAGCCGTTCATCCGTTCAAAATCTATACAGACCACAAGAACTTAGCTTATATCCGTTCGGCACAGAGACTTAACCCCCGGCAAGCTAGATGGTCTCTGTTCTTTGCCCGTTTTAATTTTGAGTTGCACTTCTGTCCCGGCAATAAGAATCTCAAGGCTGACACATTGTCCAGATCCTTTTTGTCTATCGATACGAAGAACCCACGCACATCTTGGATCCCTCCAAGGTCATCATGGTAGCACCTGTCAATCTGACTTCTTTACCTCCAGGTAAAACCTTTGTTTCGGAGTACAACAGGAGGCTAGTCTTACGTTGGGGACATGCCTCCAAATTCGCAGTCCATGTTGGTTTCAAGAAGACTCTCATGCTCGTGTCTCGCTACTACTGGTGGCCAACCCTTTTTCGAGATGTCCAAAGCTTTATAGCCTCCTGTCCGTCTTGTGCCAAGAACAAGGTTCCTAGGCAGCTACCTTCTGGACTCCTTCATCTGCTTCCAGTCCCATCGGCTCCTTGGCAACACATTGCAATGGACTTTATCACCGATCTGCCTCGCTCCTCCGACTGCACCGTCATCCACGTGGTTGTGGATAGGTTCTCCAAGATGGCTCATTTCATATCTCTTCCTGGTTTGCCCTCAGCACTTGAGTTGGCGAAAGTTTTTGTCCACCATATTTTTCGTATTCATGGCCTTCCTCAACATATCGTTTCGGACAGGGGAGTACAGTTCACCTCTCGGTTCTGGAAGGCTCTCTGTAAATTTATGAACATCACGCTTGACTTCTCCTCTGCCTACCACCCACAGACCAATGGTCAGGTGGAACGTACTAATCAGACTTTGGTGACTTATCTCCTTCATTTCTCTAACTCCCGCCAGATTGACTGGTCCGATTTACTCCCGTGGGCTGAATTCGATTACAACAATCACACCAGTGAATCTTCTTCCAAGTCACCTTTCTTTATCGTCTACGGGCAACATCCTGGTGTACCTCTACCGGTTCCTCCTGTCTCGGCTGTGCTGGTGGCTGATCTTCTGTCCGGGGAGTTCTCCAGGATTTGGCAGGAGACCAAGACCGCTCTTGAACTAGCACGTGACAGAATGAAAAAGCATGCGGACAAGAGGCGCTTAGATCCTCCGCTATATCATCCTGGTGATAAGGTGTGGTTATCTTCCAAGTTCGATTGCTTAAAGATTCTCTCACGTAAGTTGGGTCCCCACTATATTGGACCCTTTGAGGTCTTGGCCCACATTAATGATGTCTGTTACAAGTTGAGGCTACCCGCCTCGCACCGTATTCCCAATTCTTTCCATGTTTCCCTCCTGAAGCCAGTTGTCCTCAACCAGTTCCATACCTCTACTGCTCAATCACCTCGGCCTTTCTCCGCTAATGATGTCTTTGAAGTTAAGTACATCCTTGCTATGAAGAAATTAAAAGGGAGGACCTTTTTTCTGGTGGATTGGAAGGGTTTTGGTCCTGAGGAGAGATCTTGCGAGCCTCAGGAGAACATCCAGGCTCCCCGAATCTTTGCAAGATTTCTTTCCGGTCTTAGGAGGAAAGGACGTAAGGAGGGGGGTACTGTAATGCCGCTGCCACCGCCGCTATCCCTTCTGCCCCATTATACTTACCGCTCCACAGCGCCCTGGCGCACTCCTCTTCTTCTCCCAGAGTCTGCTTCTCTGCCCGCGCTGCCGGCTTCTGTCTCCCGTCGGGTGCGCGTGCACACTAGGTTCTACAGCACACGCGCACACTGCTCTCACTGATCCCAGCCTCTCCTTCCGCTCTGCTCTATACTCCTGGAGGACCCTGACATGGAAGGTACACTGCCTCTCTGCCTACCAGGCCGCCTGGCTGTGCCTGACTATCATTTGTTATCCGCAAGTGATTCTGGCCTCCACGTCTCCCAACGGTCTCTCTACAGCTTGTCTCCCTGACCCTAACTATTTATCTAGTGCCTTACCATTGTCCTTCTCTTTGCTTTCTTCCAGCCCCTGTCCTCCTGTGTCTCTGACTCGTCAGTGTTCCTGTGTCTCTGCTGTGCCAGTCTGCTAGTATCATCTCATCCGTTTTCCTGTGTTTCCTGTTATGATCCTTAGTGGCTGAGGATCACGAATAGACCAGCAAGTGAATAAACGAAGGACAAGCTCTAGGGAGATGGTAACTGGACTGATCGCAAATCTGAACCTATCCAAAACAACTAGAGGTAGCCGGTGAACGTGCCTAAAAAATTCCTAGACGTCTCGAGCCAGCCTGAGGAACTAGCTACCCCTAAAGAGAAAGAAAGACCTCGCTTGCCTCCAGAGAAATAATCCCCAAAGATATAGAAGCCCCCAACAAATATTAACGGTGAAGTAAGAAGAAGGCACATACGTAGGGATGAAATCAGATTCAGCAAAAGAGGCCCACTAGTACTAGAAAGCAGAAAATAGAGCAGGGGTCTATGCGATCAATAAAAACCCTTACAAAATATCCATCCTGAGATTTCAAGAACCCACGCACCAACTAATGGTGTGTGGGGAGAAACTCAGTCCACTAGAGCATCCAGCAAGCGAGGGAATAACATTTTAGCAATCTGGACAAGAAAACATGATAAACACTGCTGATCAAAAAATGAGCAAACAAAACTTAGCTTGTCCTGGATGGACTGGGAGCAAGGTAGTCAGAAGGAATCTGAGTAGCACTGATTACATCGACAGCCGGCAACAAGTGGAAGTAAAACAGAACTATATAGGAACCTCCCAGAGGATAACGAACCAGCTGATAGCCAGAGACCAGCAGGATAACAAACAAAGCCACCAGGGGGAGCCCAAAGCAAAAGTCACACCATACCACCAGTGACCACAAGAGGGAGCCCGAAAACAGAGTTCACAACAGTACCCCCCCCCCTTAAGGAGGGGTCACCGAACCCTCATGAAAACCCCCAGGGCGATCAGGATGAGCCACATGGAAGGCACGAACCAAATCGGCCGCATGAACATCAGAGGCGACAACCCAAGAATTATCCTCCTGACCATAGCCCTTCCACTTGACCAAATACTGGAGCCTCTGTCTAGAAACACGAGAATCCAAGATCTTCTCCACCACGTATTCCAATTCTCCCTCAACCAGCACCGGGGCAGGAGGCTCAACCGGAGGAACCACAGGTACCACATACCTCCGCAACAACGAGCGATGGAACACATTATGAATAGCAAATGATGCCGGGAGGTCCAGATGGAATGACACAGGGCCAAGGACTTCCAGAATCTTATAAGGACCGATAAACCGAGGCTTGAACTTTGGAGATGAGACCTTCATAGGAACGAAGCGAGAAGACAACCACACCAAGTCCCCAACGCGAAGTCGGGGACCCACACAGCGACGGCGGTTGGCAAAGAGCTGAGCCTTCTCTTGTGACAACTTCAAATTGTCCACCACATGATTCCAAATCTGATGCAACCTATCCACCACAACATCCACTCCAGGACAGTCAGAAGGCTCCACCTGACCCGAGGAAAAACGAGGATGAAACCCCGAATTACAAAAAAAAGGAGAAACCAAGGTAGCAGAACTAGCCCGATTATTAAGGGCAAACTCGGCCAACGGTAAAAAAGTAACCCAGTCGTCCTGGTCAGCAGAAACAAAACATCTTAAATAAGTCTCCAAGGTCTGATTAGTTCGCTCGGTTTGGCCATTCGTCTGAGGATGGAAGGCCAACGAAAAAGACAATTCAATGCCCAACTTAGCACAAAAGGTCCGCCAAAATCTAGACACAAACTGGGATCCTCTGTCAGAAACAATGTTCTCAGGAATCCCGTGCAAACGAACCACATTTTGAAAAAACAGTGGAACCAACTCGGAGGAGGAAGGCAACTTAGGCAAGGGCACCAAATGGACCATCTTAGAAAAACGATCACACACCACCCAGATAACAGACATTCTCTGAGAGACAGGGAGATCTGAAATAAAATCCATGGAAATGTGCGTCCAAGGCCTCTTCGGGACAGGCAAAGGTAACAGCAAACCACTGGCACGAGAACAGCAAGGCTTCGCCCGAGCACAAATTCCACAAGACTGCACAAAGGAACGCACATCCCGCGACAAGGAAGGCCACCAAAAAGACCTGGCCACCAAGTCTCTGGTACCAAATATTCCAGGATGGCCCGCCAACACCGAAGAATGAACCTCGGAGATGACTTGTTGGTCCATCTATCCGGGACAAACAGTCTCTCCGGTGGACAGCGGTCAGGTCTATCCGCCTGAAACTTTTGCAGCACACGTCGCAAATCTGGGGAGATGGCAGACAAAATCACCCCTTCTCTAAGGATACCAGCCGGCTCTGAATCTCCAGGAGAGTCAGGCACAAAACTCCTAGAACAGTGATGGGCAACCTTTTGAGCTCGGTGTGTCAAAATTCGCCAAAAAACCGAGCATAACTTGGGTGGTGTGTCACCTTGATAAAAAAACATAATTTTGCGACATGTATAGTTTAAATAACAAATATGTATAATTAGAATTAACTTACCTGCTTAGTGACTTCTTTGTTCATCTGTCAGTTGGTTTCTTTTGTTGGTCTTGCTATTATTTAACTTGTGTGGGGTGCCGTGAACTAAGATAAGTGAGGGGGAGGGGGAATTCTTCCAGTGATGGCGAACCTGTGGCACTCCAGCTGTTGCAAAACTACAATTCCCATCATGTCTTCACAGCCAAAGCCTTTGCTTTGAATGGCCAGCCATGATGGGAATTGTAGTTTTGCAACAGCTGGACTGCCACAGGTTCGCCATCACTGATGCCTCCCTCTCACTTATCTCAGTAATGGCCAATGACACCCCACAGTTCACTGGATGATGGTTGCTGTAGTAGTCACAGGGCCTCCAGACAGCAATCACAGGGCCTGAGTCCAGACAGCAATCACAGGGCCTGAGTCCAGACAGCAATCACAGGGCCTGAGTCCAGACAGCAATCACAGGGCCTGAGTCCAGACAGCAATCACAGGGCCTGAGTCCAGACAGCAATCACAGGGCCTGAGTTCAGACAGCAATCACAGGGCCTGAGTCCAGACAGCAATCACAGGGCCTGAGTCCAGACAGCAATCACAGGGCCTGAGTCCAGACAGCTATCACAGGGCCTGAGTCCAGACAGCTATCACAGGGCCTGAGTCCAGACAGCTATCACAGGGCCTGAGTCCAGACAGCAATCACAGGGCCTGAGTCCAGACAGCAATCACAGGGCCTGAGTCCAGACAGTAATCACAGGGCCTGAGTCCAGACAGCTATCACAGGGCCTGAGTCCAGACAGCAATCACAGGGCCTGAGTCCAGACAGCAATCACAGGGCCTGAGTCCAGACAGCAATCACAGGGCCTGAGTCCAGACAGCAATCACAGGGCCTGAGTCCAGACAGCAATCACAGGGCCTGAGTCCAGACAGCAATCACAGGGCCTGAGTCCAGACAGCTATCACAGGGCCTGAGTCCAGACAGCAATCACAGGGCCTGAGTCCAGACAGCTATCACAGGGCCTGAGTCCAGACAGCTATCACAGGGCCTGAGTCCAGACAGCTATCACAGGGCCTGAGTCCAGACAGCAATCACAGGGCCTGAGTCCAGACAGCTATCACAGGGCCTGAGTCCAGACAGCTATCACAGGGCCTGAGTCCAGACAGCTATCACAGGGCCTGAGTCCAGACAGCTATCACAGGGCCTCCAGACAGCTATCACAGGGCCTCCAGACAGCTATCTCCTCAGGCCTCAGAAGTGCAGCCTGGGACTTCTGGTCGGTGCAGCCTGGGACTTCTGGTCGGTGCAGCAGGGAGCAGCGCAATGTCGCCCAAACAACACAGATCCGATGCAGAGGCCTGGGACTTCCGGGAGCTGCGCCTGGCCTACCGGAAGTCCCAGGCCTAGACGCTCTGCACCGGAGCTCTGTTGTTTGGACCCACAGACCTCCTGCATGGCATCCGATCCGATAAAAAATCGGATCGGATGCCATTGTTTAGCATTCCGATACCGCAAGTATCGGGTATCGGCCGATATTTGCTGTATCGGAATTCCGATACCGAGATCCGATACTTTTGTGGTATCGGGTATCGGTATCGAAACAACATTAATGTGTGTAAAATAAAGAATTAAAATAAAAAATATTGCTATACTCACCTCTCCGACGCAGCCTGGACGTCCGCGAGGGAACCGGCAGCGTTGTTTGCTTAAAAATAGCGGTTTTCCTTCCTTACTTGAAGTCCCGGCTTGTGATTGGTTGCGTGCCGCCCATGTGACCGAGACGCGACCAATCACAGCAAGCCGTGACGTAATTTTAGGTCCTTCAGGATTTTAAAATTACGTTCCGGCGTTGTGATTGGTTGCGTGCGGTCACATGGGCGACGCAACCAATCACAACGCCGGAACGTAATTTTAAAATCCTGAAGGACCTAAAATTACGTCACGGCTTGCTGTGATTGGTCGCGTCTCGGTCACATGGGCGGCACGCAACCAATCACAAGCCGGGACTTCAAGTAAGGAAGGAAAACCGCGATTTTTAAGCAAACAACGCTGCCGGTTCCCTCGCGGACGTCCAGGCTGCGTCGGAGAGGTGAGTATAGCAATATTTTTTATTTTAATTCTTTATTTTACATATTAATATGGTTCCCAGGGCCTGAAGGAGAGTTTCCTCTCCTTCAGACCCTGGGAAAGAAGCAATTTCTATGGGGCCGCGGCCGGCGGCCGGCGTGTCACTGAAAATGACTACGCGTGTCAGCACTGACACGCGTGTCATAGGTTCGCCATCACTGTCCTAGAAAGAGCATCAGCCTTCACATTCTTCGAACCCGGCAGGTACGAGACCATGAAATCAAAACGAGAGAAAAACAACGACCAACGAGCCTGTCTGGGATTCAGCCGCTTGGCCGACTCGAGATAAATCAAATTCTTGTGGTCAGTCAAGACCACCACACAATGTTTAGCTCCCTCGAGCCAATGTCGCCACTCCTCAAATGCCCACTTCATAGCCAACAGCTCCCGATTACCGACATCATAATTCCGCTCGGCATGCGAAAACTTTCTTAAAAAGAAAGCACATGGCTTCATCACAGAGCCATCGGGGCTTCTCTGCGACAAAACAGCCCCCGCTCCAATCTCGGAAGCATCAACCTCCACCTGGAAGGGAAGTGAGACATCTGGCTGACATAAGACCGGAGCCGAAGAAAACCGACGCTTCAGCTCCCGAAAGGCCTCCACAGCCGCAGAAGACCAATTAGTCACATCAGAACCCTTCTTGGCCAAATCCGTCAAAGGCTTAACAACGCCAGAAAAATTAGCTATGAAGCGACGGTAAAAATTAGCAAAACCCAAGAACTTCTGAAGACTCTTAACAGATGTAGGCTGCGTCCAGTCATGAATAGCCTGAACCTTGACTGGGTCCATCTCAATAGTAGAAGGAGAAAAAATGAAACCCAAAAAAGAAATCTTCTGGACTCCAAAAAGACATTTTGAGCCCTTCACAAATAAAGCATTGTCACGTAGGACCTGAAAGACCATCCTGGCCTGCTTAACATGAGACTCCCAATCATCCGAAAAAACCAGAATATCATCCAGATGCACAATCATAAACTTATCCAGATATTCACGGAAGATGTCATGCATAAAGGACTGAAAGACTGAAGGAGCATTAGAAAGTCCAAAAGGCATCACCAAGTACTCAAAATGGCCTTCAGGCGTATTAAATGCAGTTTTCCATTCATCACCCTGTTTTATACGCACAAGGTTATACGCACCACGAAGATCTATCTTGGTGAACCAACTAGACCCCCTAATGCGAGCAAACAAATCAGTTAACAATGGCAAAGGATACTGAAATTTGACCGTGATTTTATTCAAAAGGCGATAATCAATACAGGGTCTCAGGGAACCATCCTTTTTAGCCACAAAAAAGAATCCTGCACCAAGAGGGGATGAGGACGGGCGAATATGTCCCTTCTCTAAAGACTCCTTTATATAACTCCGCATGGCAGCATGCTCCGGCACAGATAAATTGAAAAGTCGTCCCTTAGGAAACTTACTACCAGGAATCAAATTTATAGCACAATCACAGTCCCTATGAGGAGGTAGAGAATTGAGTTTGGGCTCCTCAAATACATCCTGGTAGTCTGACAAAAACGTAGGGACTTCAGAAGGAGTGGACGAAGCAATTGACACCACAGGAGCGTCACCATGAATTCCCTGACAACCCCAACTTGACACCGACATAGCTTTCCAATCCAGGACTGGATTATGAGTCTGCAACCATGGTAGGCCCAACACGACGACATCATGCAAATTATGCAGTACAAGAAAGCGAATCACCTCCTGATGAACAGGAGTCATGCACATGATCACTTGTGTCCAGTACTGAGGTCTATTCGTAGCCAATGGTGTAGAATCAATTCCCCTTAGTGGAATAGGGAATTTTAAAGGCTCCAAATCAAAACCACAGCGCCTGGCAAATGACCAATCCATCAGACTCAGGGCGGCACCTGAATCTACAAAAGCATTAACCGGGTAAGATGACAGGGAACAAATCAGGGTAACAGACAAAATGAACTTAGGCTGTAAAGTACCAATGGTGACAGATTTATCAACCTTTTTTTGCGCTTAGAGCATGCTGAGATAACATGAGCTGAGTCACCACAGTAAAAGCACAACCCATTTTGCCGTCTATAATTTTGCCGTTCACTTCTGGTTAGAATTCTGTCACATTGCATAGATTCAGGTGTCTGTTCAGAAGACACCGCCAAATGGTGCACAGGTTTGCGCTCCCGCAAACGCCGATCAATCTGAATGGCCAGAGTCATTGACTCATTCAGACCTGCAGGCGTAGGGAACCCCACCATGACATTCTTAATGGCTTCAGAAAGACCTTCTCTGAAATTTGCAGCCAGGGCACACTCATTCCACTGAGTAAGCACCGACCATTTCCGAAATTTCTGGCACTACACCTCTACTTCATCTTGCCCCTGCGAGAGGGCCAATAACGTTTTTTCAGCCTGGTTCTCAAGATTAGGTTCCTCATAGAGCAATCCAAGGGCTAGAAAAAACGCATCTACACTAAGCAGTGCAGGATCCCCTGGCGCCAATGCGAAGGCCCAATCTTGGGGGTCACCACGCAAAAAGGAAATGATAATCTTAACTTGCTGAACGGCATCACCAGAGGAACGAGGTTTCAAAGAAAGAAACAACTTACAATTGTTCCTAAAATTCAGGAACCTAGATCTATCTCCAGAAAATAACTCCGGAATAGGTATTCTAGGCTCTGACATAGGACTGTGAACAACAAAATCCTGAATACTTTGAACCCTAGCAGCAAGATGATCCAGACTGGAAGCCAAGCTCTGGACATCCATGTCAGCAGCTGAACTCAGAGCCACACCAAGATTAAGAGGATGAGAGAAGCTAGCCACAGCAGCTAGACACACGGCAAAAAAAAAAAAAAAAAAATCTCAAGGCTTCTTTTCTCCTGCTTCTGCCATGCAATTAACACTTTACGGGCCGGCTGTACTGTTATGATCCTTAGTGGCTGAGGATCACGAATAGACCAGCAAGTGAATAAACGAAGGACAAGCTCTAGGGAGATGGTAACTGGACTGATCGCAAATCTGAACCTATCCAAAACAACTAGAGATAGCCGGTGAACGTGCCTAAAAAATTCCTAGACGTCTCGAGCCAGCCTGAGGAACTAGCTACCCCTAAAGAGAAAGAAAGACCTCGCTTGCCTCCAGAGAAATAATCCCCAAAGATATAGAAGCCCCCAACAAATATTAACGGTGAAGTAAGAAGAAGGCACATACGTAGGGATGAAATCAGATTCAGCAAAAGAGGCCCACTAGTACTAGAAAGCAGAAAATAGAGCAGGGGTCTATGCGATCAATAAAAAACCCTTACAAAATATCCATCCTGAGATTTCAAGAACCCACGCACCAACTAATGGTGTGTGGGGAGAAACTCAGTCCACTAGAGCATCCAGCAAGCGAGGGAATAACATTTTAGCAAGCTGGACAAGAAAACATGATAAACACTGCTGATCAAAAAATGAGCAAACAAAACTTAGCTTGTCCTGGATGGACTGGGAGCAAGGTAGTCAGAAGGAATCTGAGTAGCACTGATTACATCGACAGCCGGCAACAAGTGGAAGTAAAACAGAGCTATATAGGAACCTCCCAGAGGATAACGAACCAGCTGATAGCCAGAGACCAGCAGGATAACAAACAAAACCACCAGGGGGAGCCCAAAGCAAAAGTCACACCATACCACCAGTGACCACAAGAGGGAGCCCGAAAACAGAGTTCACAACAGTTTCCAACTTGTCTGCCGGTTTGTTTCCCTTCCTCCCCCGGGCTTCCGTGTCTTTACCGTGACAGCCTGCTTCTCAGTCCTGCCCGTGGTTCCTGTGTCCCTGCCTTGTCATTCTTCCCACCTATTCTCCCTGCCTCCCGCTTTTATTTCTATTCTCTTTCCTTGGGTACCAGCTGCCATAGCAGTAGTCCCCCTGGGCCTGTCCCTAACGCTCCCTGTATAGGGGGTGGTCTACCAGGTCTCCTCGCCCTAGGGAGGTTCGCTGTCGCAGTCCAGTGGGTTCACCTTCGGAGTTTCTCTAGCTCTAACACTCTCATTTGTTCTGGATATAGTGTGTAACCAGCTGAGGGAGTTGTAGTCCATTTCCACGGTTATTTGGCATCCGTACAAGTATGGCTGCAAAGGCTGCAGAGCCCACACAATTGCCAGACATTCCTTTTCCATCGTGATGTAGGACACCTCCCTTGACAGGAGCTACCAGCTCAGGTACAAAACAGGGTATTTTTGGCCCATAGAGTCGACCTGGCTGATCACAGCACTATGGCCAAAGTCACTGACATTGGTCTGTACTACAAACGGTCGTGTAAAGTTGACTGCTTGTAGTACCGGACTTCAGCGCTCAGAAGGCCTTCTCACAGTGGTTTCTCCAATCGACTGCGGAGGGCAGCTTCTTCTTGGTGTGGTCCGTCAGAGACTTCACCAGGCTACTATAGTGGAGGACAAACCTTATAGAGTACCCAGCGGTGGCCAGGAAGGACATGACATCGCCTGTTTCTTGGTCCTGGAGGTGGGCCAGGATGCCAAGGCATCCACCTTCTCAGGCTCTGGCTTTAGAGCCCCCGACGTACCTGGTGTCTTAGGTAGTGGACCTCACTCATACTCAGCTGCTACTTAACCTCGCTCCCACCCGAGAAGTATCCATATGTCCCTGTGACCTGGTACTTATTGATCTTTGATGTATGGATACGTCCCGGCGATTTTGCGTGCACAGGCTGTGCGTGCGCGATTGCCACCAGATGTCAGTATTGCTTCAGACACTTTAACTCCCTAAATGCTGCAATCGAACTCAATTGCAGCATTACGGGAGCAGGCAAATTGAAGAAAGCCCCTCTGCCCTTTGATTGGAGACTCTGTGATGATGTCATCGCGGGGTCCTGAACTTTGCCATGGAGTCCCAATGATGACAACATCTGAGTCACCAGAGCTAGGAAATTCAGTGCAGCGCTGACAGTTTGCATAGCATAGGGATGATCCTGCAGCTTTATGCTTTACAAGCGATCAGCCTGTAAAAAATGTACACACGTGGTCAAAATTGTTGGTACCCATTGTTTAATGACAGAAAAACCCACAATAGTCACAGAAAAAACTTGAATCTGACAAAAGTAATAATAAATAAAAAATCTATGAAATTGAACAAATGAAAGTCAGACATTGCTTTTCAACCATGCTTCCACAGAATTAAAAAAAAACCTCATGAAATAGGTCTGAGACTGTTAATGAGACTTCAGCACCTCTCGTCAGGTATTTTGGCCCACTCCTCAAGAGGAACCTGCTCCAGTTGTCTTGTGTTTAAAGTTGCCTTTTCCAGATGGCATGTTTCAGCTCTTTCCAAAGATGTTTAATAGGATTTAGGCTCAGGGCTCATAAAAGGCCACTTCAGAAAGTCCAATGTTTTCCTCTTAGCCATTATTGGGTGTTTTTAGCTGTGTGTTTTGGGTTATTATCCTGTTGCAAGACCCATGACCTGTGACTGAGACCAAGCTTTCTGACGCTGGGCAGCACATTTCTCTCTAGAATCCCTTGATAGTCTTGAAATTTCATTGTACCCTGCACAGATTCTAGACACCCTGTGCCAGATGCAGCAAAGCAGCCCCAGAACATAATAGAGCCTCCTCCATGTTTCCGTATTTTACGGCCGTAATACGCAGTAATTTTCACAAAACACTGTTCCATATTCAATGCGAGGATGCGATTTTTACGGACAAATGTATCCGTGTGTCATCCGTATGGCATCCGTATGGCTTCCGTACGGCGATTTTTTTGCGCAGGCTTGCAAAATGGACAAATCATGGATCCATCGGCTAAAGTATTCCTAAAAACATATATACAGTATATATATATATATATATATATATATATATATTTATATATGTCAGTGAGACACATATATATATATATTTATATTTAATTCAGAGCAAGATAGCATAAAAGCCGGTAATTCAATTGCCGGCTTTTGCTCTCTCCTTCACAAACCCGACAGGATATGAGACATGGTTTACATACAGTAAACCATCTTATATCCCTTTTTTTTATTACATATTCCTCTTTATTAATGTAACAAGTGTCTGTGTGTAAAATTTTGAAGCTCTAGCTATTAAATTAAAGGGTTAAATCCCGGAAAAAATTGGCGTGGGCTCCCGCGCAATTTTCTCTGCCAGAGTGGGAAAGCCAGTGACTGAGGGCAGATATTAATAGCCTAGGGAGGTACCATGGTTATAGGACCCCTGTTGTGAGTTCTGCTCTTGGGCTCCCTCCGGTGGTTGTAAGTGGTAGCGCTGCTGTCTCTGAATCACAGCATTTATCAGGTGTTTTCACTTTTTGCAATTTGGACTGGGCTATTTAGTCTTGCTTCACCCTTTAGTCAGTGCCAGTTGTCCATTGTTCCTGGAGGATTCACATCCCTGCCTGGTCTCTTCTGCTTTGCAGTTCTTTTCAACAAAGATAAGTTCTGGCCTTGATTTTGCTGTCCACATTCTGTGGTCTTATTGTTCAGTATTTTTCTATGTTTTGTCTTGTCCAGCTTGGTCTGTATAAGGATTTTTTTAGCCAAGCTGGTATCTCTGGAGATGCAGATATACCCTCCATATCTTTAGTTAGCTGTGGAGTTTTTGTATTTTCTGTGGTGGATATTTTCTAGTGTTTTAATACTGACCGCATAGTACTCTGTCCTGTCCTTTCTATTTAGCTAGAAGTGGCATCCTTTGCTAAATTCTCATTTCAGTCTTTGTATGTTTTTTCCCTCTCCTCTCACAGTCAATATTTGTGGGGGGCTGCCTGTTCTTTGGGGATTTTCTCTGAGGCAAGATAGTTTTCCCTTTTCTACCTCTAGGGGTAATTAGTCCTCCGGCTGTGTCGAGATGTCTAGGGAGCGCTAGGTACATTCCACGGCTACTTCTAGTTGCGGTGTTAGGTTCAGGGTCTGCGGTCAGTACAGGTACCACCTTCTCCAGAGTACGTCTCATGCTGCTCTTAGGCCACCAGATCATAACAGTACAACTGGCCCACAATGAGTTAACCGCATCTCAGAAGAAGGGAAGGAAAGTGCTGAGCCATTTTTTTTTCTGTAGTTTGTTGTGTTTTTTTTTCTCCTCCCTCTTTGCCTCTGGGTGGCTCAGGAGTTCGGCGCTGGTATGGATATTCAGGGATTGGCTTCTCGTGTGGATCAACTTGCTGCTAGAGTACAGGGTATTTCCGATTATATCGTTCAGACTCCAGTTTTAGAGCCTAGAATTCCAACTCCTGATTTGTTTTTTGGGGATAGGTCCAAATTTCTGAGCTTTAAAAATAACTGTAAACTGTTTTTTGCTCTGAAACCCCGTTCCTCTGGTGATCCCATCCAGCAGGTTAAAATTGTTATATCTCTGCTGCGTGGTGACCCCCAGGATTGGGCATTTGCCCTGGAACCTGGGAATCCGGCGTTGCTTAATGTAGACACCTTTTTTCAGGCGCTTGGGTTATTGTATGACGAACCTAATTCAGTGGATCATGCTGAGAAGACCTTGTTGGCCCTGTCTCAGGGTCAAGAAGCGGCAGAATCATATTGCCAGAAGTTTAGAAAATGGTCTGTACTGACTAAATGGAATGAGGATGCCTTGGTGGCAATCTTCAGAAAGGGTCTTTCTGAATCCGTTAAAGATGTTATGGTGGGGTTCCCCACGCCTGCTGGTCTGAGTAATTCTATGTCTCTGGCCATTCAGATTGATCGGTGCTTGCGCGAGCGCAGAGTTGTACACACTATGGCATTGTCTTCCGAGCGGAGTCCTGAGCCTATGCAGTGTGATAGGATTGTGTCTAGAGCTGAACGACAAGGATTCAGACGTCAGAATAGGTTGTGTTTTTACTGCGGCGATTCTGCTCATGTTATTTCTGATTGCCCTAAGCGTACCAAGAGAATCGCTAGTTCTGTTACCATCAGTACTGTACAACCTAAATTTCTGTTATCTGTGACCCTGATCTGCTCATTATCGTCATTTTCTGTCATGGCATTTGTGGATTCAGGCGCCGCTCTAAATTTAATGGACTTAGAATTTGCCAGACGTTGTGGTTTCCCCTTGCAGCCTTTGCAGAGTCCTATTCCTTTGAGGGGCATTGATGCTACACCATTGGCTAAAAATAAACCTCAGTTTTGGACACAGCTGACCATGTGCATGGCGCCAGCCCATCAGGAAGATTGTCGTTTTCTGGTGTTGCATAATTTGCATGATGCTATTGTGCTGGGTTTCCCATGGTTACAGGTGCATAATCCGGTATTAGATTGGAAATCTATGTCTGTGACTAGTTGGGGTTGTCAGGGGGTTCATGGTGACGTTCCTGTGATGTCAATTGCCTCCTCCCCCTCTTCTGAAATTCCTGAGTTTTTGTCAGATTTCCAGGATGTATTCAATGAGCCCAAGTCCAGTTCCCTTCCACCACATAGGGACTGTGATTGTGCTATTGACTTGATTCCAGGCTGTAAGTTCCCTAAGGGCCGACTTTTCAACCTGTCTGTGCCAGAACATACCGCCATGCGGAGCTATGTGAAGGAGTCCTTGGAGAAGGGGCATGTTCGGCCATCTTCTTCACCATTGGGAGCAGGTTTTTTTTTTGTTGCCAAAAAAGATGGCTCCTTGAGACCCTGTATTGATTATCGCCTCTTGAATAAGATCACGGTCAAATTCCAATACCCTTTGCCTTTGCTTTCTGATCTGTTTGCTAGGATTAAGGGGGCTAGTTGGTTTACTAAGATTGACCTTCAAGGGGCATATAATCTGGTTCGTATTAAGCAGGGGGACGAATGGAAAACTGCGTTTAATACGCCCGAAGGCTATTTTGAATACCTTGTGATGCCATTCGGACTCTCTAATGCTCCATCTGTGTTTCAGTCCTTCATGCATGATATATTTCGGAATTATCTTGATAAATTCATGATTGTATATTTGGATGATATTTTGATTTTTTCAGATGTTTGGGAGTCTCATGTGAAACAAGTCAGGATGGTATTTCAGATCCTTCGTGATAATGCCTTGTTTGTGAAGGGGTCTAAGTGCCTCTTTGGAGTACAGAAGATTTCTTTTTTGGGCTTCATTTTTTCTCCCTCATCTATAGAAATGGATCCGGTTAAGGTTCAGGCCATTCATGATTGGATCCAGCCCACATCCGTGAAGAGCCTTCAGAAATTTTTGGGCTTTGCTAATTTTTATCGCCGTTTCATTGCCAACTTCTCCAGTGTGGTTAAACCCCTGACCGATTTGACGAAGAAAGGCGCTGATGTTACGAATTGGTCCTCTGCGGCTGTTTCTGCCTTTCAGGAGCTTAAACGCCGATTTACTTCTGCCCCTGTGTTGCGTCAGCCGGATGTTTCTCTTCCTTTTCAGGTTGAGGTTGACGCTTCTGAGATTGGGGCAGGGGCCGTTTTGTCTCAGAGGAATTCTGATGGTTCCTTGATGAAACCGTGTGCCTTCTTTTCTCGAAAGTTTTCGCCTGCGGAACGCAATTATGATGTCGGCAATCGTGAGTTGTTGGCTATGAAGTGGACATTTGAGGAGTGGCGACATTGGCTTGAGGGGGCCAAGCACCGTATTGTGGTCTTGACCGATCATAAGAATCTGATTTATCTTGAGTCTGCCAAACGGCTGAATCCTAGACAGGCCCAATGGTCCCTGTTTTTCTCCCATTTTGATTTTGTGGTCTCGTATCTTCCGGGTTCTAAGAATGTTAAGGCTGATGCCCTCTCTAGGAGCTTTTTGCCTGATTCTCCTGGGGTCCTTGAGCCAGTCAGTATTCTGAAGGAAGGGGTGATTCTTTCTGCCATCTCCCCTGATTTACGACGGGTTCTTCAGAAATTTCAGGCTGATAAACCTGACCGCTGTCCAGTGGGGAAATTGTTTGTTCCTGACAGATGGACTAGTAAAGTGATTTCGGAGGTTCATTGTTCTGTGTTGGCCGGTCATCCTGGGATTTTTGGTACCAGAGATTTGGTTGGTAGGTCCTTTTGGTGGCCTTCTTTGTCACGGGATGTGCGTTCTTTTGTGCAGTCCTGTGGGACTTGTGCGCGGGCCAAGTCTTGCTGTTCCCGCGCTAGTGGGTTGCTTTTGCCTTTGCCGGTCCCTGAGAGGCCTTGGACGCATATTTCTATGGATTTTATTTCGGATCTTCCGGTTTCCCAGAGGATGTCAGTTATCTGGGTGGCTTGTGACCGGTTTTCTAAGATGGTTCATTTGGTACCTTTGCCTAAGTTGCCTTCCTCTTCTGATTTGGTTCCGTTGTTTTTTCAGCATGTGGTTCGTTTGCATGGCATTCCGGAGAACATTGTGTCCGATAGAGGTTCCCAGTTTGTTTCTAGGTTTTGGCGGGCCTTTTGTGCTAGGCTGGGCATTGATTTGTCTTTTTCTTCCGCATTTCATCCTCAGACAAATGGCCAAACCGAGCGAACTAATCAGACTTTGGAAACTTATTTGAGATGCTTTGTGTCTGCTGATCAGGATGATTGGGTGGCTTTCTTGCCATTGGCCGAGTTTGCCCTTAATAATCGGGCTAGTTCTGCTACCTTGGTTTCACCCTTCTTTTGTAACTCTGGTTTTCATCCTCGTTTTTCTTCAGTGCAGGTTGAGCCTTTTGATTGTCCTGGGGTGGACTCTGTGGTTGACAGGTTGCAGCAAATTTGGGCTCATGTTGTTGACAATTTGGTGTTGTCTCAGGAGGGGGCTCAGCGTTTTGCTAACCGTCGTCGCTGTGTTGGTTCCCGGCTTCGGGTTGGGGATTTGGTCTGGTTGTCTTCCCGTCATGTCCCTATGAAGGTTTCTTCCCCTAAGTTTAAGCCTCGGTTTATTGGCCCTTATAGGATTTCTGAGATTATCAATCCAGTGTCTTTTCGTTTGGCCCTTCCAGCCTCTTTTTCCATCCATAATGTTTTTCATAGATCTTTGTTGCGGAAATATGTGGTGCCCGTTGTTCCCTCTGTTGATCCTCCTGCCCCGGTGTTGATTGATGGGGAGTTGGAGTATGTGGTTGAGAAGATTTTGGATTCTCGTTTTTCGAGGCGGAGGCTTCAGTATCTTGTCAAATGGAAGAGTTATGGCCAGGAGGATAATTCTTGGGTTATTGCCTCCGATGTTCATGCTGATGATTTGGTTCGTGCCTTTCATTTGGCTCATCCGGATCGGCCTGGGGGCTCTGGTGAGGGTTCGGTGACCCCTCCTCAAGGGGGGGGTACTGTTGTGAATTCTGCTCTTGGGCTCCCTCCGGTGGTTGTAAGTGGTAGCGCTGCTGTCTCTGAATCACAGCATTTATCAGGTGTTTTCACTTTTTGCAATTTGGACTGGGCTATTTAGTCTTGCTTCACCCTTTAGTCAGTGCCAGTTGTCCATTGTTCCTGGAGGATTCACATCCCTGCCTGGTCTCTTCTGCTTTGCAGTTCTTTTCAACAAAGATAAGTTCTGGCCTTGATTTTGCTGTCCACATTCTGTGGTCTTATTGTTCAGTATTTTTCTATGTTTTGTCTTGTCCAGCTTGGTCTGTATAAGGATTTTTTTAGCCAAGCTGGTATCTCTGGAGATGCAGATATACCCTCCATATCTTTAGTTAGCTGTGGAGTTTTTGTATTTTCTGTGGTGGATATTTTCTAGTGTTTTAATACTGACCGCATAGTACTCTGTCCTGTCCTTTCTATTTAGCTAGAAGTGGCATCCTTTGCTAAATTCTCATTTCAGTCTTTGTATGTTTTTTCCCTCTCCTCTCACAGTCAATATTTGTGGGGGGCTGCCTGTTCTTTGGGGATTTTCTCTGAGGCAAGATAGTTTTCCCTTTTCTACCTCTAGGGGTAATTAGTCCTCCGGCTGTGTCGAGATGTCTAGGGAGCGCTAGGTACATTCCACGGCTACTTCTAGTTGCGGTGTTAGGTTCAGGGTCTGCGGTCAGTACAGGTACCACCTTCTCCAGAGTACGTCTCATGCTGCTCTTAGGCCACCAGATCATAACAGTACAACTGGCCCACAATGAGTTAACCGCATCTCAGAAGAAGGGAAGGAAAGTGCTGAGCCATTTTTTTTTCTGTAGTTTGTTGTGTTTTTTTTCTCCTCCCTCTTTGCCTCTGGGTTGCTCAGGAGTTCGGCGCTGGTATGGATATTCAGGGATTGGCTTCTTGTGTGGATCAACTTGCTGCTAGAGTACAGGGTATTTCCGATTATATCGTTCAGACTCCAGTTTTAGAGCCTAGAATTCCAACTCCTGATTTGTTTTTTGGGGATAGGTCCAAATTTCTGAGCTTTAAAAATAACTGTAAACTGTTTTTTGCTCTGAAACCCCGTTCCTCTGGTGATCCCATCCAGCAGGTTAAAATTGTTATATCTCTGCTGCGTGGTGACCCCCAGGATTGGGCATTTGCCCTGGAACCTGGGAATCCGGCGTTGCTTAATGTAGACACCTTTTTTCAGGCGCTTGGGTTATTGTATGACGAACCTAATTCAGTGGATCATGCTGAGAAGACCTTGTTGGCCCTGTCTCAGGGTCAAGAAGCGGCAGAATCATATTGCCAGAAGTTTAGAAAATGGTCTGTACTGACTAAATGGAATGAGGATGCCTTGGTGGCAATCTTCAGAAAGGGTCTTTCTGAATCCGTTAAAGATGTTATGGTGGGGTTCCCCACACCTGCTGGTCTGAGTAATTCTATGTCTCTGGCCATTCAGATTGATCGGTGCTTGCGCGAGCGCAGAGTTGTACACACTATGGCATTGTCTTCCGAGCGGAGTCCTGAGCCTATGCAGTGTGATAGGATTGTGTCTAGAGCTGAACGACAAGGATTCAGACGTCAGAATAGGTTGTGTTTTTACTGCGGCGATTCTGCTCATGTTATTTCTGATTGCCCTAAGCGTACCAAGAGAATCGCTAGTTCTGTTACCATCAGTACTGTACAACCTAAATTTCTGTTATCTGTGACCCTGATCTGCTCATTATCGTCATTTTCTGTCATGGCATTTGTGGATTCAGGTGCCGCTCTAAATTTAATGGACTTAGAATTTGCCAGACGTTGTGGTTTCCCCTTGCAGCCTTTGCAGAGTCCTATTCCTTTGAGGGGCATTGATGCTACACCATTGGCTAAAAATAAACCTCAGTTTTGGACACAGCTGACCATGTGCATGGCGCCAGCCCATCAGGAAGATTGTCGTTTTCTGGTGTTGCATAATTTGCATGATGCTATTGTGCTGGGTTTCCCATGGTTACAGGTGCATAATCCGGTATTAGATTGGAAATCTATGTCTGTGACTAGTTGGGGTTGTCAGGGGGTTCATGGTGACGTTCCTGTGATGTCAATTGCCTCCTCCCCCTCTTCTGAAATTCCTGAGTTTTTGTCAGATTTCCAGGATGTATTCAATGAGCCCAAGTCCAGTTCCCTTCCACCACATAGGGACTGTGATTGTGCTATTGACTTGATTCCAGGCTGTAAGTTCCCTAAGGGCCGACTTTTCAACCTGTCTGTGCCAGAACATACCGCCATGCGGAGCTATGTGAAGGAGTCCTTGGAGAAGGGGCATGTTCGGCCATCTTCTTCACCATTGGGAGCAGGTTTTTTTTTTGTTGCCAAAAAAGATGGCTCCTTGAGACCCTGTATTGATTATCGCCTCTTGAATAAGATCACGGTCAAATTCCAATACCCTTTGCCTTTGCTTTCTGATCTGTTTGCTAGGATTAAGGGGGCTAGTTGGTTTACTAAGATTGACCTTCGAGGGGCATATAATCTGGTTCGTATTAAGCAGGGGGACGAATGGAAAACTGCGTTTAATACGCCCGAAGGCCATTTTGAATACCTTGTGATGCCATTCGGACTCTCTAATGCTCCATCTGTGTTTCAGTCCTTCATGCATGATATATTTCGGAATTATCTTGATAAATTCATGATTGTATATTTGGATGATATTTTGATTTTTTCAGATGTTTGGGAGTCTCATGTGAAACAAGTCAGGATGGTATTTCAGATCCTTCGTGATAATGCCTTGTTTGTGAAGGGGTCTAAGTGCCTCTTTGGAGTACAGAAGATTTCTTTTTTGGGCTTCATTTTTTCTCCCTCATCTATAGAAATGGATCCGGTTAAGGTTCAGGCCATTCATGATTGGATCCAGCCCACATCCGTGAAGAGCCTTCAGAAATTTTTGGGCTTTGCTAATTTTTATCGCCGTTTCATTGCCAACTTCTCCAGTGTGGTTAAACCCCTGACCGATTTGACGAAGAAAGGCGCTGATGTTACGAATTGGTCCTCTGCGGCTGTTTCTGCCTTTCAGGAGCTTAAACGCCGATTTACTTCTGCCCCTGTGTTGCGTCAGCCGGATGTTTCTCTTCCTTTTCAGGTTGAGGTTGACGCTTCTGAGATTGGGGCAGGGGCCGTTTTGTCTCAGAGGAATTCTGATGGTTCCTTGATGAAACCGTGTGCCTTCTTTTCTCGAAAGTTTTCGCCTGCGGAACGCAATTATGATGTCGGCAATCGTGAGTTGTTGGCTATGAAGTGGACATTTGAGGAGTGGCGACATTGGCTTGAGGGGGCCAAGCACCGTATTGTGGTCTTGACCGATCATAAGAATCTGATTTATCTTGAGTCTGCCAAACGGCTGAATCCTAGACAGGCCCAATGGTCCCTGTTTTTCTCCCGTTTTGATTTTGTGGTCTCGTATCTTCCGGGTTCTAAGAATGTTAAGGCTGATGCCCTCTCTAGGAGCTTTTTGCCTGATTCTCCTGGGGTCCTTGAGCCAGTCAGTATTCTGAAGGAAGGGGTGATTCTTTCTGCCATCTCCCCTGATTTACGACGGGTTCTTCAGAAATTTCAGGCTGATAAACCTGACCGCTGTCCAGTGGGGAAATTGTTTGTTCCTGACAGATGGACTAGTAAAGTGATTTCGGAGGTTCATTGTTCTGTGTTGGCCGGTCATCCTGGGATTTTTGGTACCAGAGATTTGGTTGGTAGGTCCTTTTGGTGGCCTTCTTTGTCACGGGATGTGCGTTCTTTTGTGCAGTCCTGTGGGACTTGTGCGCGGGCCAAGTCTTGCTGTTCCCGCGCTAGTGGGTTGCTTTTGCCTTTGCCGGTCCCTGAGAGGCCTTGGACGCATATTTCTATGGATTTTATTTCGGATCTTCCGGTTTCCCAGAGGATGTCAGTTATCTGGGTGGCTTGTGACCGGTTTTCTAAGATGGTTCATTTGGTACCTTTGCCTAAGTTGCCTTCCTCTTCTGATTTGGTTCCGTTGTTTTTTCAGCATGTGGTTCGTTTGCATGGCATTCCGGAGAACATTGTGTCCGATAGAGGTTCCCAGTTTGTTTCTAGGTTTTGGCGAGCCTTTTGTGCTAGGCTGGGCATTGATTTGTCTTTTTCTTCCGCATTTCATCCTCAGACAAATGGCCAAACCGAGCGAACTAATCAGACTTTGGAAACTTATTTGAGATGCTTTGTGTCTGCTGATCAGGATGATTGGGTGGCTTTCTTGCCATTGGCCGAGTTTGCCCTTAATAATCGGGCTAGTTCTGCTACCTTGGTTTCACCCTTCTTTTGTAACTCTGGTTTTCATCCTCGTTTTTCTTCAGTGCAGGTTGAGCCTTTTGATTGTCCTGGGGTGGACTCTGTGGTTGACAGGTTGCAGCAAATTTGGGCTCATGTTGTTGACAATTTGGTGTTGTCTCAGGAGGGGGCTCAGCGTTTTGCTAACCGTCGTCGCTGTGTTGGTTCCCGGCTTCGGGTTGGGGATTTGGTCTGGTTGTCTTCCCGTCATGTCCCTATGAAGGTTTCTTCCCCTAAGTTTAAGCCTCGGTTTATTGGCCCTTATAGGATTTCTGAGATTATCAATCCAGTGTCTTTTCGTTTGGCCCTTCCAGCCTCTTTTTCCATCCATAATGTTTTTCATAGATCTTTGTTGCGGAAATATGTGGTGCCCGTTGTTCCCTCTGTTGATCCTCCTGCCCCGGTGTTGATTGATGGGGAGTTGGAGTATGTGGTTGAGAAGATTTTGGATTCTCATTTTTCGAGGCGGAGGCTTCAGTATCTTGTCAAATGGAAGAGTTATGGCCAGGAGGATAATTCTTGGGTTATTGCCTCCGATGTTCATGCTGATGATTTGGTTCGTGCCTTTCATTTGGCTCATCCGGATCGGCCTGGGGGCTCTGGTGAGGGTTCGGTGACCCCTCCTCAAGGGGGGGGGTACTGTTGTGAATTCTGCTCTTGGGCTCCCTCCGGTGGTTGTAAGTGGTAGCGCTGCTGTCTCTGAATCACAGCATTTATCAGGTGTTTTCACTTTTTGCAATTTGGACTGGGCTATTTAGTCTTGCTTCACCCTTTAGTCAGTGCCAGTTGTCCATTGTTCCTGGAGGATTCACATCCCTGCCTGGTCTCTTCTGCTTTGCAGTTCTTTTCAACAAAGATAAGTTCTGGCCTTGATTTTGCTGTCCACATTCTGTGGTCTTATTGTTCAGTACTTTTCTATGTTTTGTCTTGTCCAGCTTGGTCTGTATAAGGATTTTTTTAGCCAAGCTGGTATCTCTGGAGATGCAGATATACCCTCCATATCTTTAGTTAGCTGTGGAGTTTTTGTATTTTCTGTGGTGGATATTTTCTAGTGTTTTAATACTGACCGCATAGTACTCTGTCCTGTCCTTTCTATTTAGCTAGAAGTGGCATCCTTTGCTAAATTCTCATTTCAGTCTTTGTATGTTTTTTCCCTCTCCTCTCACAGTCAATATTTGTGGGGGGCTGCCTGTTCTTTGGGGATTTTCTCTGAGGCAAGATAGTTTTCCCTTTTCTACCTCTAGGGGTAATTAGTCCTCCAGCTGTGTCGAGATGTCTAGGGAGCGCTAGGTACATTCCACGGCTACTTCTAGTTGCGGTGTTAGGTTCAGGGTCTGCGGTCAGTACAGGTACCACGTTCTCCAGAGTACGTCTCATGCTGCTCTTAGGCCACCAGATCATAACAGACCCCCCTGGCTAAAAACATCTGCCCCCAGCCACCCCAGAAAAGGCACATCTGGAAGATGCGCCTATTCTGGCACTTAGCCTCTCTCTTCCTACTCCCGTGTAGCGGTGGGATATGGGGTAATGAAGGGTTAATGTCACCTTGCTATTGTCAGGTGACATTAAGCGAGGCTAATAATGGAGAGGCGTCAATTATGACACCTATCCATTATTAATCCAATAGTATGAAATGGTTAATAAAACACTCACACATTATTAAAAAGTATTTTAATGAAATAAAGACACAGGGTGTTTTAATATTTTATTATACTCTCAATCCACCTGAAGACCCTTGTCACCTGAAATAAAGTTAAACAAAACAAACAGCAATATTCCATACCTTCCGTCGATCAGTCTTGTGCCACGCTGTAAATCCATCTGAAGGGGTTAAATCATTTTACACCCAGGAGCTCTGCTAATGCAGCTGTGCTCCTGTCTGTAAAATTTGGTAAATGAATGTATTGCAGGGGAATGTCCTGTAGTTACCTCGAGTCGCGGTGATGCGCCCTCTGCTGGATGAACTCATATGAACTCGAGCCTGGGAACTTTTCAGAAAAGTTCCCACGGTCGAGTTCATATGAGTTCATCCAGCAGAGGGCGCATCACCACTTACAATAGCAAGGTGACATTAACCCTTCATTACCCCATATCCCACTGCTACACGGGAGTGGGAAGAGAGAGGCTAAGTGCCAGAATAGGCGCATCTTCCAGATGTGCCTTTTCTGGGGTGGCTGGGGGCAGATGTTTTTAGCCAGGGGGGGTCCTATAACCATGGTACCTCCCTAGGCTATTAATATCTGCCCTCAGTCACTGGCTTTCCCACTCTAGCGGAGAAAATTGCGCGGGAGCCCACGCCAATTATTTCTGGGATTTAACCCTTTAATTTAATAGCTAGAGCTTCAAAATTTTACACACAGGCACTTGATACATTACTAAAGAGGAATATGTAATAAAAAAAGGGATATGAGATGGTTTACAGTATGTAAACCATGTCTCATATCCTGTTGGGTTTGTGAAGGAGAGAGCAAAAGCCGGCAATTGAATTACCGGCTTTTATGCTATCTTGCGCTGAATTAAATAAATATATATATATATATGTGTCTCACTGACATATATATATATATATATTTACACATTCTATGTGTACACATTTATTCTACCTATTCTATTCTGTCAGTGTTATTTTACTGTACACCGCACTGAATTGCCGACTTTCTAGAGAACACTGCTGCGTATTTCTCGCAAGTCACACGCACGGTCCGTGTGTAATCCGTAATTTTCTAGCCCCCATAGACTTTCATTGGCGTATTTTTTGTGCAATACGCTGACAAACGCAGAATGCTGCAATTTTTTATGGCCGTACAAGACCGTATAATACGGATCAATAAAATACGGCAGATAGGAGCAGGACCATAGAGAATCATGGTACCGTATGCAATCCGTATTTTCTCCGCCTCTCATACGTCCGTAAAACAAGCCAGTGTGACGCCGGCCTCATAGTAGGGACAGTGTTGTTTTCTTGATATGCTTCTTCATTTTTCTGTCTGTGAACATAGAGCTGATGTGCCTTGCCAAAAAGTTACATTTTTGTCTCATCTGTCCATAGGACATTCTCCCAGAAGCTTTGTGGCTTGTCAAAATGTAGTTTGGCAAATTCCAGTCTGGCTTTTTTATGATTTTTATTCCAATAATGGTGTCCTCCTTGGTCGTCTCCCATGAAGTCCACTTTGGCTCATACAATAACGGATGGTGCGATCTGACACTGATGTTCCTTGAGCTTGAAGTTCACCTTTAATCTGTTTATAAGTTTTTCTGAGCTCTTTTCTTGCCATTCGTATTATCCGACTCTTTGATTTGCCATCAGTTTTCTTCCTGCGGCCATGTCCAGGGAGGTTGGCTACAGTCCCATGGATCTTAAATTTCTGAATAATATGTGCAACTGTAGTCACAGGAACCAGGGCTGCCACTAGAAATTTTGGGGCCCCATACTGGCAAAATTTTCGGGGCCCCCTTGAGACTCCACCCAGGCTCCACCCCAGCCCCGCCTCCATGCTCCACCCCTCGAACTGTCCACAGTCCCACCGCTCTCTCTTGGAAAAACTCCACTTCTCACCAATCACACATTGAGGGTACGTGTCCACCTTCAGGATGGCCAGCGGTTTCGTCAGAGCGGCAAACCCGCTCGGCGCTAAGCCCCGCCCCCTACTGTGACGCGATGATGCCGGATGTGTTCATTGCACACATCTGGGATCATCGCACCCCACACATAGGGCCCTGTGTTATAGCTTGCGGCGTCGCAGCTGCCGCAAGGAACACGGACATGCTGCGATCTTAAAAGAAGCACCGCATGTCCGGAGTCGCAGGGCCGACGGGTGCGTGTTACCACGCATAGTGGAGACGAGATTTCCTAAAATCCCCTTCACTATGCTGGAACATCTGGACGCTGCGTGTTTGACGCTGTGGCCCCACCCACGCAGCGTCAAACACGCAGCGTTTACTTAACGTGGACACATACCCTAACAGTTCCCATCACCAGATCACACATATAGCCGGCAGCTTTTGTAAGCCGCCACCATAACACGGTAGACTCTTTTGGCCGGGCACTACTCTGCTGTAACCTATTAAATATTTGTTAAAATATGCAAAACAATTTAGGTATATTTTTATTTATTTTTCAATTTTTAAAATGACCAATAATATCACATAAAAAGAACAAATACCGCTACACCATGACAAGATGACATATTACCACCACAGTGATCGAATAATATCACATACAAAGAACAAATACCGCTACACCATGACCAGATGACATATTACCACCACAGTGATCGAATAATATCACATACAAGGGACAAATACCGCAACACCATGTCCAGACCACATATTACCACCACATAGTGACTGAATACTACAATTCTGATCAGTAATAAAAAAAAAGCACCACACTATCACCATAAGTGCCATTATACACAGGAGATCTCTACTTAGTATGCAGTGTCTGTGTACAGATAATACAGTGATCACTAGTGAAATTATACACAGGAGCTCTGTATATAGTATACAGTGTATAGTGTCAGTGTATAGGTAACACTGACTCACCAGTGACGTCTCTATGTGAAGTCCTTCATCTTTCATCCAGCACAGACCGCCATCATGTCTTCCAGCCAGGACTCGTTTCTGCAGGAAATAACACAGTTATCTCGAGCTCCGCTTGTAGAACACATTACTTAATTTTTCCCAACTTCTACATTACACCGCATAAAGAAAAAGAGGCGACATAGTGTCACTCTACACAGTAACAGGACCGCCCCCTCATTTCAAACACTGTCCTCAAAAAATAAATACATCACTGCAGTAATAATATCCCTTAATTAGCCCCTATGGTAATAATATTCGCCATCCTGGCCCCCGTGTGTCTCATTCCTGGCGTCAGCCATATGTTCTCCCATCCTGCCCTCATGAGTATCCTTTCTGCACCATATGATCTCCCCATCCTGCCCCATCTGTCTCCATCGTATCCATCCTGCACAACCTGTCTCCAATTCTGCCCCCAGTGTCTCCAGTCATGCCCCCATGTCTTTCATCATACCCCATATCTCCATTCTGCCCCTGTGTCCAGCATCATAGCCCCTGTGTCCAGCATCATTCATAGCCCCTGTGTCCAGCATCATTCATAGCCCCTGTGTCCAGCATCTCAGCCCCTGTGTCCAGCATCTCAGCCCGTGTCCAGCATCTCAGCCCCTGTGTCCAGCATACTGCCCCTGTGTCCAGCATACTGCCCCTGTGTCCAGCATCTCTGCCCCCTGTGTCCAGCATACTGCCCCGTGTCCAGGATCTCTGCCCCCTGTGTCCAGCATCTCTGCCCCTGTGTCCAGCATCTCTGCCCCTGTGTCCAGCATCTCTGCCCCTGTGTCCAGCATAATGCCCCCTGTGTCCAGCATCTCTGCCCCCAGTGTGTCCAGCATTCTGCCCCATGTCCAGCATCTCTGCCCCTTTGTCCAGCATACTGCCCCTTTGTCCAGCATACTGCCCCTTTGTCCAGCATACTGCCCGTGTCCAGCATCTCTGCCCCCGTGTCCAGCATACTGCCCGTGTCCAGCATCTCTGCCCCTGTGTCCAGCATACTACCCCTGTGTCCAGCATCTCTGCCCCTTTGTCCAGCATCTCTGCCCCTGTGTCCAGCATACTGCCCGTGTCCAGCATACTGCCCCTGTGTCCAGCATACTGCCCCTGTGTCCAGCATCTCTGCCCCCTGTGTCCAGCATACTGCCCCTGTTTCCAGCATCTCTGCCCCTTTGTCCAGCATTCTGCCCCGTGTCCAGCATCTCTGCCCCTTTGTCCAGCATACTGCCCCTGTTTCCAGCATCTCTGCCCCTGTGTCCAGCATACTGCCCCTTTATCCAGCATACTGCCCGTGTCCAGCATCTCTGCCCCTGTGTCCAGCATCTCTGCCCCTGTGTCCAGCATCTCTGCCCCCTGTGTCCAGCATCTCTGCCCCCTGTGTCCAGCATCTCTGCCCCCTGTGTCCAGCATCTCTGCCCCGTGTCCAGCATCTCTGCCACTGTGTCCAGCATCTCTGCCCCCTGTCCAGCATCTCTGCCCCCTGTGTCCAGCATCTCTGCCCCCTGTGTCCAGCATCTCTGCCCCTGTGTCCAGCATCTCTGCCCCCTGTGTCCAGCATCTCTGCCACTGTGTCCAGCATCTCTGCCCCCTGTGTCCAGCATCTCTGCCACTGTGTCCAGCATCTCTGCCCCCTGTGTCCAGCATCTCTGCCCCCTGTGTCCAGCATCTCTGCCCCCTGTGTCCAGCATCTCTGCCCCCTGTGTCCAGCATCTCTGCCCCTGTGTCCAGCATACTGCCCGTGTCCAGCTTTCTGCCCCAGCATGTCCAGCGTTCTGCCCCGGGCCCCACTCCCCTGGGATCGCCGCTCTGAAAAAAAAAAAAGCCGAGTTCTTACCTTGCCATGCTCCTGCGGCGGGGAACCTCACTTCCTCCACGCAGCCGCAGGTGAAGGACGCACTCGCCGGCGGCTGACAATGACGTCAGACGCCGGCGAAGTGCGACTGCGCACTGCGGCCGCTGAAGTCAGCTGCCAGCCTCCGACTGGCTGGCGGCGGCCGGCGGCTGTTAACTATTGACGTGCGGGCACGGGCCCGCACGTCAATAGTGTCCCGCAGCGCCGGCAGGGGGGGGGCCCGCAGCGCCGGCAGGTGGGGGGCCCGCAGCGCCGGCAGGGGGGGGCCCGGTGAGCAGATTAGACGGGGCCCGATGCGGGCCCCCTCTGCTCACCGGGCCCCATACGCCAGTCATGGCTGTCATGCCCTGATGGCGGCCCTGACAGGAACAGCAAGCTGCTTGGAGATGGTCTTACAACATTTACCGTTAACATGTTTGTCTATAATTTTCTTTCTAATCTTCCGAGACAACTCTTTCCTTCGCTTCCTCTGGTCCATGTTGAGTGTGATACACACCATGTCATTAAACAGCACAGTGAGTATCTGTAGCCCTGTATACAGGCCCACTCACTGAGTCCAAGATGGTAGACACCTGTGTTGCTAATTAGTGGACACACCTTGATTTAACATGTCCCTTTTGTCACATTATTTTCAGGGGTACCATCATTTCTGTCCAGGCCTATTTCATGAGTTTTATTTTTATTTTTTAATTCTGTGGAAGCATGGTTGAAAAGCAATGTCTGACTTTCATTTGTTCACTTTCATAGATTTTTTATTTATGATTACTTTTGTCAGATTCAAGTTATTTCTGTGACCACTGTGGGTTTTTCTGTCAGTAAACGAGGGGTACCAACAATTTTGACCACGTGTGTAAGTCCCATAGTGGGACAAAGTAAAAAAAGTTTTAAAAAAAGTTTTAAAAAAATTGTAAAAATATTTTTCCTAAATCAAAAAAATAATTTTAAAAAATCAAAATATATTGCACCCAATAATAAATATTTATATGAAAAAAACAAAAAAAACAATAAAAGTACACATATTTTCTATCGCCACGTCCAGAATAACCAGAACTATTAAACTGTCCCACTAGTTAACCCCTTTAGTGAACACCCTCAAAAAAAACAAAAACAATCCTTTATCATCATACAAAAATGAAATAAAACGCGATCAAAAAGACAAACATAAATTTTAAAAAACAAACCATCATACATCTCCATCACCGGAAAAATAAAAAAGTTATCGCTCTCAGAATAAAGCGATGCAAAAATAATTATTTTTTCTATAAAATAGATTTTATTGTGTAGAAGCGCCAAAACATAAAAAAAGAAATAAATGTGGTATCATTGTAATCGTACTTACATGACAAATAAAACTGCCCTATCAATTTTACCACACGCAGAGCGATATTAAAACAAAATAAAATAGCTTTTTTTTTGTTCATTCTGCCTAACAAAAATCGGAATAGAAAGCGATCAAAAAATGTAATGTGTCTGAAAATAGTACCAATAAAAACGTCAACTCGTCCCGTAAAAAACAAGCCTTCACATGACTCTGGGCCGAAATATAGAAAAATATTTGCTCTCGAAATATGGCGATGCAAAAAATTGTTTTTGCAATAAAAAGCGTTTTTTAGTGTGTGACAGCAGTCCGCCCGACGCGCGTTTCGGCATCTACCTTCATCAGGGCGTGCCGAAGGCAGAAGCCAAAACGCGCGTCGGGGTGGATGCATCCCTGGGACTGAGCTGGACCTCCTTGATTATCTATCAGGTATGATACCATGTGTTATTATGGCAGCATTGCTCACTTTATGACCACATTTTTTGGCACTGCCTATATGGTCACAATTGAATGAAAGTGACAGTACATACACTTGCACATGCACTTTACCTATTACTCCACTATCTTTGCCACATACTACTTTTGCTTATATTTGCTTACTATGTGGGTCCATTTCTTCTATATATGATTGTACAGGGTGGGCCATTTATATGGATATACCTGGGTGGGCCACTTATAAAGTTGCATTAAAAAATGTCCGACTTCAAAATGGCCACCATGGTCACCACCCATCTTGAAACGTTTTCTCCCTCCCATATACTAATGTGCCACATACAGAAAGTTGATATCACCAACCATTCCCATTTTATTTAGGTGTATCCATATACAAGGCCCACCCTGTATTTCTGATTCATCAGCAGCACTTTATTTATTTATTGCACAATGCACTTTCTATACTATATTGTGTCCCGCTGTCAGCATTATTATCATTATTGTTTCAATTGTTCCTTGTGTATTGTGTCCCCTTTTCTTGTCCCCTGGGCATTTGTTTCCACTTTTACCTTATTTTCATTGTACTAAATAAATAAAATATTTCCTTTTTTCACCTTATTGGATTTTAAATTAGTTTTTTTCCTTTGTTTACGATTTATCATGCCAATACGCCCTTTTGTTATATCAATGTTACACATGTAGTGGCATTAATAGGAATGCACTTTATTATTCACTATTGTTATTATTCATGCTACATGTGTATATTGTTTTTGAGACTCGTGATTAAATCCTTCATTGGAGCCCAGCTGTGTTTAATTAAACTGATACGACTTGATTTGGAAAGGCACGCACCTGTCTATATAAGACCTCACAGCTCACAGTGCATGTCAGACCAAATGAGAATCAAGAGGTCAAAGGAATTGGCCAAGGAGCTCAGAGACAGAATTGTGGCAAGGCACAGATCTGGCCAAGATAACAACAGAAATTCTGCAGTACACAAGGTTCCTAAGAGCACAGTGACCTCCATAATCCTTAAATGGAAGAAGTTTTGGACCACCAGAAGTCTTCCTAGACCTGGCCATCCAGCCAAAATGAGCCTTGGTGAGAGAGGTAAGGAAGAACCCCAAGATCACTGTGACTGAGCTCCAGAGATGCAGTAGGGAGATGGTAGAAATTTCCACAAAGTCAGCTATCACTGCAGCCCTCCACCAGTTGGGCCTTTATGGCAGAGTGGCCCGACGGAAAACTATCCTCAGTGCAAGACATGTCATGATCTCAATGGCAAGAGAACATAGCATAAGCATATATAGGAACTAGCTCTTGGAAGATGGGAACTGAGCTGACCATGAACTAAACCTAACGCACAACTAGCAGTGGCCGGGTAGCATGCCTACGTTGATTCTAGATGCCCAGCACCAGCCGGAGGACTAAATAAAACTAGCAGAGGAAAATATTAGTCCTAGCTCACCTCTAGAGAAATACCCCGAAAGGAGACAGAGGCCCCCCACATGTATTGGCGGTGAGTTGAGATGAAATAACAAACGTAGTATGAAAATAGGTTTAGCAAATTTGAGGTCCACTTACTACATAGCAGAAGACAGAAAGGACACTTTCATGGTCAGCTGAAAACCCTATCAAAAACACCATCCAGAAATTACTTTAAAACTCTGGCATTAACTCATAACACCAGAGTGGCAATTCCTGTTCACAAGAGCTTTCCAGACACAGTAACGAAACTACAGCTGTGAACTGGAACAAAAATGCAAAAACAAACATGGACAAGAGTCCAACTTATCTAGTAGTTGTCTAGGAGCAGGAACAAGCACAGAGAGGCTTCTGATAACATTGTTGACCGGCAAGCAACTAACAGAGCAGCGAGGTTATATAGCGACTCCCACATCTTGATGGGAACAGGTGAACAGAGAAGATGAAGACACCAGTTCAATTCCACCAGTAGCCACCGGGGGAGCCCAGAATCCAAATTCACAACAGTACCCCCCCCCCTCAAGGAGGGGGCACCGAACCCTCACCAGAACCACCAGGGCGATCAGGATGGGCCCTATGAAAGGCACGAACCAGATCGGAGGCATGAACATCAGATGCATTCACCCAAGAATTATCCTCCTGGCCGTATCCCTTCCACTTGACCAGATACTGGAGTCTCCGTCTGGAAACACGAGAGTCTAAGATTTTCTCCACAACGTACTCCAACTCACCCTCAACCAACACCGGAGCAGGAGGCTCAACGGAAGGCACAACCGGTACCTCATACCTGCGCAATAATGACCGATGAAAAACGTTATGAATAGAAAAGGATGCAGGGAGGTCCAAACGGAAGGAAACAGGGTTAAGAATCTCCAATATCTTATACGGGCCGATAAACCGAGGCTTAAACTTAGGAGAAGAGACCCTCATAGGGACAAAACGAGAAGACAACCACACCAAATCCCCAACAGAAAGCCGAGGACCAACACGACGGTGGCGGTTGGCAAAAAGCTGAGTCTTCTCCTGGGACAACCTCAAATTGTCCACCACCTGCCCCCAGATCTGATGCAATCTCTCCACCACAGCATCCACTCCAGGACAATCCGAAGATTCCACCTGACCAGAGGAAAATCGAGGATGAAACCCCGAATTACAGAAAAACGGGGACACCAAAGTGGCAGAGCTGGCCCGATTATTGAGAGCGAACTCCGCCAATGGCAAAAAAGCAACCCAATCATCCTGGTCAGCAGACACAAAACACCTCAGATATGTCTCCAGGGTCTGATTAATCCGCTCGGTCTGGCCATTCGTCTGAGGATGGAAAGCGGACGAAAAAGATAAATCTATGCCCATCCTAGCACAGAATGCCCGCCAAAATCTAGACACGAATTGGGTCCCTCTGTCAGAAACGATATTCTCAGGAATACCATGCAAACGAACAACATTTTGAAAAAACAGAGGAACCAACTCGGAAGAAGAAGGTAACTTGGGCAGAGGAACCAAATGGACCATCTTAGAAAAACGGTCACACACCACCCAGATGACAGACATCTTCTGAGAAACAGGCAGATCTGAAATAAAATCCATCGAGATGTGCGTCCAAGGCCTCTTAGGAATAGGCAAGGGCAACAATAATCCACTAGCCCGAGAACAACAAGGCTTGGCCCGAGCACAAACGTCACAAGACTGCACAAAGCCTCGCACATCTCGTGACAGGGAAGGCCACCAGAAGGACCTTGCCACCAAATCCCTGGTACCAAAAATGCCAGGATGACCTGCCAACGCAGAAGAATGAACCTCAGAGATGACTCTACTGGTCCAATCATCAGGAACAAACAGTTTATCAGGTGGGCAACGATCAGGTCTATCCGCCTGAAACTCCTGCAAGGCCCGCCGCAGGTCTGGAGAAACGGCTGACAATACCACTCCATCCTTAAGGATACCTGTGGGCTCAGAGTTACCAGGCGAGTCAGGCTCAAAACTCCTAGAAAGGGCATCCGCCTTAACATTCTTAGAACCCGGTAGGTATGACACCACAAAATTAAACCGAGAGAAAAATAATGACCAGCGCGCCTGTCTAGGATTCAGGCGCCTGGCGGTCTCAAGATAAATCAAATTTTTGTGGTCAGTCAATACCACCACCTGATGTCTGGCCCCCTCAAGCCAATGGCGCCACTCCTCAAAAGCCCACTTCATGGCCAAAAGCTCCCGATTCCCAACATCATAATTCCGCTCAGCGGGCGAAAATTTACGGGAAAAGAAGGCACAAGGCCTCATCACGGAGCAGTCAGAACTTTTCTGCAACAACACTGCCCCAGCTCCGATCTCAGAAGCGTCGACCTCAACCTGAAAAGGTAGAGCAACATCAGGCTGACGCAACACAGGGGCAGAGGAAAAACGGCGCTTAAGCTCCCGAAAGGCCTCCACAGCATCAGGGGACCAATCAGCAACATCAGCACCCTTCTTAGTCAAATCGGTCAATGGCTTAGCAATATCCGAAAAACCAGCAATAAATCGACGATAAAAGTTAGCAAAGCCCAAAAATTTCTGAAGACTCTTAAGAGAAGAGGGCTGCGTCCAATCACAAATAGCTTGAACCTTGACAGGATCCATTTCAATGGAAGAGGGGGAAAAAATATATCCCAAAAAGGAAATCCTCTGTACCCCAAAAACACACTTAGAACCCTTCACACACAAAGAATTAGACCGCAAAACCTGAAAAACCCTCCTGACTTGCTGGACATGAGAGTCCCAGTCATCCGAAAAAATCAGAATATCATCCAGATACACAATCATAAATTTATCCAAATAATCGCGAAAAATATCATGCATAAAGGACTGGAAAACTGACGGAGCATTAGAAAGACCAAAAGGCATCACTAAATACTCAAAGTGGCCCTCGGGCGTATTAAATGCGGTTTTCCACTCATCCCCCTGCCTGATTCGCACCAAATTATACGCCCCACGAAGGTCAATCTTAGAGAACCACTTGGCCCCCTTTATGCGAGCAAACAAATCAGTCAGCAACGGCAATGGGTATTGATATTTAACAGTGATTTTATTCAAAAGCCGATAATCAATACATGGTCTCAAAGAGCCGTCTTTTTTTGACACAAAGAAAAAACCGGCTCCTAAGGGAGATGACGATGGACGAATATGTCCCTTTTCCAAGGACTCCTTTATATATTCTCGCATAGCAGCATGTTCAGGCACAGACAGATTAAATAAACGACCCTTTGGGTATTTACTACCCGGGATTAAATCTATGGCACAATCGCACTCTCGGTGCGGAGGTAACGAACCAAGCTTGGATTCTTCAAAGACGTCACGATAGTCAGACAGGAACTCAGGAATTTCAGAGGGAATGGATGATGAAATGGAAACCACAGGTACATCCCCATGAGCCCCCTTACATCCCCAGCTCAACACAGACATAGCTCTCCAGTCGAGGACTGGGTTGTGAGATTGCAGCCAAGGCAATCCTAGCACCAAATCATCATGTAGATTATACAGCACCAGAAAGCGAATAATCTCCTGGTGATCCGGATTAATACGCATAGTTACTTGTGTCCAGTATTGTGGTTTATTATTAGCCAATGGGGTGGAGTCAATCCCCTTCAGAGGAATAGGAGTCTCCAAAGGCTCTAAATCATACCCACAACGTTTGGCAAAGGACCAATCCATAAGACTCAAAGCGGCGCCAGAGTCGACATAGGCGTCCGTGGTAATAGATGACAAAGAGCAAATCAGGGTCACAGATAGAATAAATTTAGACGGTAAGGTGCAAATGGAAACAGATTTACCAAGCTTTTTAGTGCGCTTAGAGCATGCTGATATAACATGAGTAGAATCACCACAATAGAAACACAACCCATTTTTCCGTCTAAAATTCTGCCGCTCGCTTCGGGACAGAATTCTATCACACTGCATACTCTCTGGCGACTTCTCAGTGGACACCGCCAGATGGTGCACTGGTTTGCGCTCCCGCAAACGCCTATCGATCTGAATAGCCATTGTCATGGACTCATTCAGACCCGCAGGCACAGGGAACCCCACCATAACATCCTTAATGGCATCAGAGAGACCCTCTCTGAAAGTCGCCGCCAGGGCGCACTCATTCCACTGAGTAAGCACAGACCATTTACGGAATCTTTGGCAGTAAATTTCCGCTTCATCTTGCCCCTGAGATAGGGACATCAAAGTTTTTTCTGCCTGAAGCTCCAAATGAGGTTCGTCATAAAGCAACCCCAAGGCCAGAAAAAACGCATCCACATTGAGCAACGCAGGATCCCCTGGTGTCAATGAAAAAGCCCAGTCTTGAGGGTCGCCCCGGAGCAAGGAAATCACAATCCTGACCTGCTGTGCAGGGTCTCCGGCAGAGCGAGATTTCAGGGACAAAAATAATTTGCAATTATTTCGAAAATTCTGAAACCCGGATCTATTCCCCGAGAAAAATTCCGGCAAAGGAATTCTCGGCTCAGATACAGGTGCATGACAAACAAAATCTTGCAAATTTTGTACCTTCGTGGCGAGATTATTCAAACCTGCAGTTACACTCTGAAGATCCATTACAAACAGGTGGACACAGAGCCATTCAAGGGTTAAGAGGAGGTAAGAAGCAGCTAGACAGCAATTAAGGGCTAGGCAGCAAAACTCTGAGGGGAAAAAAAAAAAAAAAAAAATTTCCCTTCAACACTTCTTTTTCTCCTGCTTCAGCCCAAACAATTAACACTTTGAGGGCTGGTCAAACTGTCATGATCTCAATGGCAAGAGAACATAGCATAAGCATATATAGGAACTAGCTCTTGGAAGATGGGAACTGAGCTGACCATGAACTAAACCTAACGCACAACTAGCAGTGGCCGGGTAGCATGCCTACGTTGATTCTAGATGCCCAGCACCAGCCGGAGGACTAAATAAAACTAGCAGAGGAAAATATTAGTCCTAGCTCACCTCTAGAGAAATACCCCGAAAGGAGACAGAGGCCCCCCACATGTATTGGCGGTGAGTTGAGATGAAATAACAAACGTAGTATGAAAATAGGTTTAGCAAATTTGAGGTCCACTTACTACATAGCAGAAGACAGAAAGGACACTTTCATGGTCAGCTGAAAACCCTATCAAAAACACCATCCAGAAATTACTTTAAAACTCTGGCATTAACTCATAACACCAGAGTGGCAATTCCTGTTCACAAGAGCTTTCCAGACACAGTAACGAAACTACAGCTGTGAACTGGAACAAAAATGCAAAAACAAACATGGACAAGAGTCCAACTTATCTAGTAGTTGTCTAGGAGCAGGAACAAGCACAGAGAGGCTTCTGATAACATTGTTGACCGGCAAGCAACTAACAGAGCAGCGAGGTTATATAGCGACTCCCACATCTTGATGGGAACAGGTGAACAGAGAAGATGAAGACACCAGTTCAATTCCACCAGTAGCCACCGGGGGAGCCCAGAATCCAAATTCACAACAAAGACATATGAAATCCCACATAGAGTTTGCTAAAAAACACATGAAGGACTCCCAGACTATGAGAAATAAGATTCTCTGTTTTGATGAGACGAAAATAGACCTTTTTGGTGATAATTCTAAGCAGTATGTGTGGAGAAAACCAGGCACTGCTCATCACCTGGCTAATACAATCTCAACAGTGAAACATGGTGGTGGCAGCATCATGATATGGGGGTGTTTTTCAGCTGCAGGGACATGACGATCGGTTGTCATTGAAGGAAACATGAAAGCGGCCAAGTACAGAGATATCTTGGATGAAAACCTCTTCCAGAGTGCTATGGACCTCACACTTGGTCGAAGGTTCACCTTCCAACAAGACAATGACCCTAAGCACACAGCTAAAATAAAGGAGTGGCTTCAGAACAACTCTGTGACCATTCTTGACTAGCCCAGACAGAGCCCTGACCTAAACCCAACTGAGCATCTCTGGATAGACCTGAAAATGGCTGTCCACCAACGTTCACCATCCAACCTGACAGAACTGGAGAGGATCTGCAAGAAAGAATGGCAGAGGATTCCCAAACCTAGGTGTGAAAAACTTGTTGCATCATTCCCAAGAAGACTAGCTCAAAAGGGTGCTTCTACTCAGTACTGAGCAAAGGGTCTGAATACTTATGACCATGTGATATTTCAGTTTTTCTTTTTTAGTAAATTTGAAAAAATTACATTTCTGTTTTTTTTCAGTCAAGACCGGCTGCAGAGTGTACATTAATGAGAAAAAAATGAACTTTTTTGAATTTACCAAATGGCTACTATGAAACAAAGAGTGAAAAATTAAAAGGGGTATGAATAATTTCTGTACCCACTGTACATATGGAGAGTTTCTCTTGTTCCGGCACCTCAGGGGCTCTGTCAATGTGACATGGCACCCTCAAACCATTCCAGCAAAATCTGAACTCCAATATGGCACTTCTTCCCTTCTGAGCTTTGCACTGTCCCTCAAAACTAGTATTCCCCCACATATGGAGTATCAGCGTACTCAGGAGAAATTGCAGAAAAAATTGTATGGTGCAATTTCTCCTGTTACCCTTGTGAAAATAAAAGAATTGGGGCTAAAATATCATGTTTCTGGGGAAAATGTGATTTTTTTTATTTTCACGGCTCAAAATCATAAGCTTTGGGGAAGCACCTGGGGGTTCAAGGTGCTCACCACACATCTAAATACATTCCTTAAGGGGTCTAGTTTCCAAACTGGTGTCATTTGTGGGTGGTTTCCATTGTTTAGGCAAATCAGGGGTTCTCCAAATGGGACATGGGGTCCGCTCACCATTCCAGCTAATTTTATATTCAAAAAGTCAAATGATGCTCCTTCCCTTCCAAGCCCTGTTGTGCGCCCAAACAGTAGTTTTCACCCACATATGAGGTATCGACATACTCAGGAGAAATTCCTCAACAAATTGTATCATGCAATGTTTTACTGTTACCCTTATGAAAATGCTAAATTTGGGGCTAAAAAACATTTTCTCGGCTCAATGTTATAAACGTCTGTGAAGTACCTGGGGGTTCAATGTGCTCACCATACATCTATAAAAGTTCCCTGATGGGTCTACTTTCCAAAATGGTGTCACTTGTGGGGGATTTTTACTGTTTAGGCACATTAGGGGCTCTCCAAACGTGACATGATGTCCGCTAATTGTTCAAGCAAATTTTGTATTCAAAAAGTCAAATGGCGCTCCTTCTCTTCTAAGCTCTGCCGTGCGCCCAGTGATTTTCATGGGGTATCGGCATGCCCAGGAGAAATTGCACAACAAATTTTGGGATCCATTTTTTCTTGTTACTCTTGTGAAAATAAAATAAAAATTGTGAAAAAAAGTTAATTGTTAATTTTTTTTACACGTTCCAAAATTCCCTGTGAATGACCCGAAGGGTTAGTAAACTTCTTGAATGTGGTTTTGAGCACCATAAGCATTGCAGTTTTATAATGGTGTCACTTTTGGGTATTTTCTATCATATAGACCCCTAAAAGTCACTTCAAATATGAGGTGGTCTCTAGTAAAATTGTTTTGTAAATTTTGTTGGAAAAATTAGAAATCGCTTGTCAACTTTTAACCCTAATAACTTCCTAACACAAAAAATTGTTTCAAATGTTGTGCTAATGTACATGAGACATGTGGGAAATGTTATTTATTAACTGTTATGTGTGCCATATCTCCCTGATTTAAGGGTATAAGAATTAAAAATTTGAAAATTGCAAACCTTTCCAAATTTTCGCCAAATTTCCATTTTTTCCACAAATAAACGCAAGTTATGTTGAAGAAATATTACCACTATCATGAAGTACAATATGTCACAAAAAAATCTCAGAATCAGTGGGATCTGTGGAAGCGTTCCAGAGTTATTACCTCATAAAGTGACAGTGATCAGAATTATAAAAAGTGGCCTGGTCATTAACATGCAAACCACCATGGGGGTAAGAAGTTAATGGTCAAGCCTACCCTGCAGATCTGCTCAAGCACCTGCGCCAGATGCTCTAGGTGATCCTTCAAGGTAGGACTGATGATGGCAATGTTGTCTAGGTACGCAGCCACGTACACTTCATGTACTTTGAGCAGCGTGTTGACCATCCACTGAAAAGTGGCCGGGGCCCTCTTCATGACGAATGGCATCACTGTGGACTCGTACAGTCCAAATGGGGTGATAAAAGCAGAGCAGTCACATGGCTCGTGGGTCGGGGAATCTGACAATATCCCTGCTCAGATCCCTGATGGTCAGATACTTGGCCCCGGTCAACTGATCGAGCAGGTCGTCGATGTGTGGCAATGGGTAAACATTGGTGACCGTGACAGTGTTGAGCACTCTGTAGTCCACGCAGATCCAAGTTGTCCAGTCCTTCTTTGGGACAAGGACTACAGGCGAGGCCCTATATGTTGATGGATGTTTGGATGACCCCCCAGCTTCAGCATTTCATCAATCTCCTGGTGCATGTGCTGCTGTACCTCCAGGGAGACCCGATATACTGAACACCGGATTGGGGGTGATCTCCGTTGTCCACGTGATTGATGGCTGACTTGGTCCTTCCAGGCTTGTTGCTGAACAAATCCCGGAAAGGGTGTAGGGTTGGTCCGACAAGAACTGGTGACAAAGAGGAAAATAATCGTGTACCTCTTGTGGTGACCTACAACTCACAGCTCGAGGTATTGACAAAAACAGCTAAAAAACTTCACATCATACACAAGGATGAGCGGCTAAAGACAATATTCAAAGACTTTCCCTTGCTGTGCTACAGGCAACCTCCAAATTTAAGAAACATCATGATTCAAAGTTCAGTGCCTTCAAAGACACCAAGAGGAACTTGTCTTTGCAATGTGAGGAGCAGCCAAACCTACCCTCATGCAGAGTCCAAAGACACGATACAGATTCACAACACTTAGTAAGACTATGAGATTTCCAGTGTAACAGGCCAGATTAACCCCCCCGCCCAGAATATACCATGGGTTAAAGTGGCCTAGGCCAGATTATACCCCCGATATATTCTGGCCTAGGCCAAACTATACCCTGGGGTATAAATTAGCCTAGGTCAGTTTATAACTCTCTGGGCCAGAATATACCCCGGGTATATTATGGCCTAGGCCAAACTATACCCCGGGGTATAGTTTGGCCGAGGCCAGATTATACCCCTCTGGGTCAGAATATACCCCAGCTCAGGAACGGACTGGGACTGAAATTCAGCCCTGGCATTTGAAATCACACAGGCCCATGCTGTCCCTAACCCCCGAGCCTCAGATGGGAATACATCACGAATATTACCCTGCCTGGAAGAAATCAAGATTTTCTAAAAGACCAATGTTTCTAACAATACCAATAATATTTCTATATAAGATTAAATAATTATAATATCAAAACAACAATATTCCAGTATTACAAACAAATACCAACAAACCATAACCAAATATTACCAGCATATCCAATATTGATAATACCACCATATTTAATGTTAAAGAAGTTGAGGTTAAAGTCTATGTAACTATAGACTTCTGAATCCTAATGGCGCACACTGTGAGAATTCTCCAGTAACAGAATTGTGAGCGGCCATCATGTGACCCCAAGTATGTGATTTTCACACCTCTGGCCACATTCCGACTAATTGTACTCAGCTTTGCTAATTTCAATTGTATTGAGCAAGGCTGTGCACGTCTAGTTAGCATGTGACCGCGTGTATGCAAATTGCATACTTGCGGTCACATAAGCGGGGGCATAACTACAGTAGGTGCAAGGGTTGCAATTGCATCCAGGCCCTGGAGCCTAGGGGGCCCCAAAAGTCCTTTTGGCCTATATGGAAAGACCAATGCTATTAAAGACTTGCAATAATTGGGGCTCATGCTGTTCGAGTTACGCCACTGCACATGATTACCAACTCCCAGAGCCGGAGAATCGTCACAGCATGCAAGCTCCGTGAGGATTCAGAAATTTGCAGTCACATAGCGTCACTGCAGACTTTTAGGCTATGTGCACACGTATTCTTGGCCACTGAGGATTTTTCCGCAGCAGATTTGATAAATCTGCAGGGCAAAAATGCTGCATTTTTGCTGCAGATTTATCTCGGATTTACCGTGGTTTTACCGCGGTTTTTCTGCGGTTTTCACTGCGGTTTTACAAGTGCGGTTTTCCATAGGGGCAGCTGTAAAACCGCTGTGGAATCCGCAGAAAGAAGTGACATGCTGCGGAATGAAAACCGCTGCGTTTCCGCACGTTTTTTTTCCGCAGCAAGTGCACAGCTTTTTTGGTTTCCCATAGCTTTACATTGAACTGTAAACGCATGGGAAACTGCTGCAGGCCCTCAGCTGCGGAAACACTGCGGATCCGCAGCAAAAACCACAACGTGTGCACATACCCTTACTTCAAGCTTGGACAACTACTTTAACCAAAAACACTGTACGAAGACTGATATTACCACCATACAGTGACCATATAATGATAATATCTGTTTTAAGTCAGTGGTCTGCAGACCATATACTGTATGTGTGCACTCTGCAGGTTCTCACCAGGGACATTCTCCCTGATTTTTGTTATTAATTTTCCCTTTTTGCTTTGCATTCGGTCCACATCACCATGACCTCTTCTTCCATACATAACCTGTAAAATGTAACACACAGACATCTCACTTTACTGATTTTCCAGGACTCTCCTCACCTTCTACCACCTCTACACAAACCACAACCTGTGCTGCCTTACAATAAATGCCCTGTGACTCCAGCCCCCAATATACAGTATGAGACGCACCACAAACCCCTACACGGTATGATGTCTACCATAGGCCCCTATATAAAGTGTGATGTTCACCAAAGCTCCCCCCCAGTATGATGATCCCAGAGCCCCCATACAGTATTGTGGTCTCCATAACCATCCCATACACAATGATCGTCACCACAGCCACCAACATAGTATAATGTACTGCATAAACCTCCATACAGTATAATGTCCACTGAAGCCACCCTACATAGTAAGAAGGTTCACACAGCCATCCCACACAGTATGATAGATCCCCTATACACTATGAAGATCCCCCATTACCCAAATACTGTATGACGGCCCCCTATATAGTAATTTGGTCCCACCAAACCACTCATATAATATGATGGTCCTCCCCACAGTTCATTATGTATTATGCTAGTACACCTCACAGCCCTTGTACAGTATGCTGGTAAGTAACGGAGAAACAACTTTGTGCTCTGCCACATCTGTCTTTAGGATGCTGATTCTGTTAACAACATAGCAGACAAGGCAGCCCACAACCAGACAGGCCCTTCTGGCATTTGCCAGAATTGCCAGATGGCCAGTCCGACCCTGCCCCAGCTGCTATAGATCAGATTTTCCACCCTTTGGAGAACCATTGAGTGATATACTTAATAACAGGGCCCCAGTCAGTACACAGGGGCCCCAGGCAGCACACATGGGCCCCAGGCAGTGCACAAGGCCCCCAGGCAACGCACAGGGGGCAGAGACAGCGCATGGGGCCCCAGACAGCGCAAGGGGTCCCAGACATGGCACAGGGGCTCCAGACATCACACAGGGGCCTCAGACATCGCACAGGGGCCCAAGCCATCGCACAGGGGCGCAAGACATCACACAGAGGCCCCAGACATTGCACAAGGGCCCCAGACATCGCACAGGGGCCCCAGACATCACACATCGCACAGGGGCCCCAGACATTGCACAGGGGCCCCAGACATCACACAGGATTGAGTGAAATACTCAAGAACGGGGCCCCAGACATCGCACAGGGGGTCCCAAACAGCAGACAGGGGGTCCCAGACAGCGCACAGGGGGGCAGAGACAGCGCACAGGGTCCCTGTGCGCTATCTCTTCCCCCCTTGCACGCTGTCTCTTCCATGTTGCGCACTGTCTCTGCCACGATGTGCGCTGTCTGGGGCCCCATGCACTGTCTCTGCCCCCTGAGTGCTGCCTGGGGCCCCTGTATGCTGCCTAAGGCCTCTGTGTGCTGCCTGGGGCCCTGTGTGCTGCCTGGGGCCCTGTGCACTGCCTGGGTCCCTGTGTGCTGACTGGGGCCATGTGTGCTGTCTGGGGCCATGTGCGCTGTCTGGGGCCCTGTGCGCTGTCTGGGGCCCCGTGCGCTGTCTGGGGCCCCGTGCACTATCTCTTCCCCCTGTGCACTGCCTGGGGCCCCTGTGTGCTGCCTGGGACCCTGTGCACTGCCTGGGGCCCCTGTTTGCTGCCTGGGGCCCTGTGTGCTGTCTGGGGCCCTGTGGGCTCCCTGGGGACTCGTTCACTGTCTCTGCCCCCCATGTGCTGCCTGGGGCCCTCATGTACTGCCTGGGGCCCTGTGTGCTGCCTAGGACCCTGTTTTCTGTCTCTGCACCCCGTGTGCTGCCTGGGGCCCTGTGTGCTGCCTGGGGCCCCGTTAATGAGTATATCACTCAATGGTTCTTAAAAGCCTGAAAAATCTGATCTACATCAGCTGGCATATATTCTGACTCAGAGGGTATAATCTGGCCTAGGCCACTTTAACCCCGGGTATATTATGGGCGGGGGGTTAATCTGGCCTGTTACAGCGGGACATTCACATGTTCCTCTTCCAATGTGGTGTACTTAATTCTGTGCACTACATGTACTATTAGAGGTCTCTATGTGGAAGAAACAGGACAGAAACTGAGATCAAGGATGAGGTCCTATCACCACACTATTACAGATTTTAAAAAAACATTTACCAGTGACCAAACATTTCTGTAGTCCGGGACACAACATACCATATATACTCGAGTATAAGCCGACCTGAGTATAAGCCGACCCCCCTAATTTTGCAACAAGAAACTGGGAAAACTCATTGACTCGAGTATAAGCCTAGGGTGGAAAATGCAGCAGCTACCGGTAAATGTCAAAAATAAAAATATATACCAATAAAAAGTGTTTTTGAATATCCATATTGAATCAGGAGCCCCATATAATGCTCCATACAGTTCATGATGGGCCCCATACAAAATACGCCCCATATAATGCTCCATAAAATTTATGATGGGCCCCATAAGATGCTCCATATTAAAATATGCCCCATATAACGCTGCACAAATGCTGATTATGGCCCCATAAGATGCTCCATATGGATATTTGGCCCATATAATGCTGCTCAAATGCTGAATATGGCCCCATAAGATGCTCAATATAACAATGTGCCACATATAATGCTACATGCAGTTCATTATGGCCCCATAAGATGCTCCATATAACAATGTGCCCCATATAATGCTCCATACAGTTCATTATGGTCCCATAAGATGCTCCATATAACAATGTGCCCCATATAATGCTCCATGCAGTTCATTATGGTCCCTGTTATGATCTGGTGGCCTAAGAGCAGCATGAGACGTACTCCGGAGAAGGTGGTACCTGTACTGACCACAGACCCTGAACTTAACACGGCAACTAGAAGTAGCCGTGGAATGTACCTATCACTCCCTAGACATCTCGACACAGCCGGAGGACTAATTACCCCTAGAGATAGAAAAGGGAAAACTATCTTGTCTCAGAGAAAATCCCCAAAGGATAGACAGCCCCCCACAAATATTGACTGTGAGAGGAGAGGGAAAAAACATACACAGACTGAAATCAGAATTTAGCAAAGGAGGCCACTTCTAGCTAAATAGAAAGGATAGGACAGAGTACTATGCGGTCAGTATTAAAACACTAGAAAATATCCACCACAGAAAATGCAAAATCTCCAAATCTAACTAAAGATATGGAGGGTATATCTGCATCTCCAGAGATACCAGCTTGGCTAAAAAAAATCCTTATACAGACCAAGCTGGACAAGACAAAAACATGGAAAAGAACTGAACAATAAGGCCACAGCATGTGGACAGCAAAAATCAAGGCCAGAACTTATCTTTGTTGAAAAGAGCAGCAAAGCAGGAGAGACCAGGCAGGGATGTGAATCCTCCAGGAACAATGGACAACTGGCACTGACTAAAGGGTCAAGCAAGACTAAATAGCCCAGTCAGAATTGCAAAAAGTGAAAACACCTGATAAATGCTGCGATCCAGAGACAGCAGTGCTACCACTTATAACCACCGGAGGGAGCCCAAGAGCAGAATTCACAACAGTACCCCCCCATCCTTGAGGAGGGGTCACCGAACCCTCACCAGAGCCCCCAGGCCGATCCGGACGAGCCAAATGAAAGGCACGAACCAAATCCTCAGCATGAACATCGGAGGCAACAACCCAAGAATTATCCTCCTGGCCATAACCCTTCCATTTGACAAGATACTAAAGCTTCCGCCTCGAAAAATGAGAATCCAAAATCTTCTCAACCACATACTCCAACTCCCCATCAATCAACACCGGGGCAGGAGGATCAACAGAGGGAACAAAAGGCACCACATATTTCCGCAACAAAGATCTATGAAAAACATTATGGATGGAAAAAGAGGCACTTAGACCCCTTCACAAACAAGGCATTATCACGAAGGATCTGAAATACCATCCTGACTTGTTTCACATGAGACTCCCAATCATCTGAAAAAATCAAAATATCATCCAAATATACAATCATGAATTTATCAAGATAATTCCGAAATATATCATGCATGAAGGACTGAAAATAAAAATAATGGCGGGTGCACCACTTATAATATAAAGAATCAATAATGAAACAGCAGGGTGCTACATTGAGCATGGGAGGAGCAATGGAAATAAACAAAGAGAAAAAGAACCCATGCAATGAAACATGCACACCTGCTACAATTTTATAGAAAAATATAAAGAACAATTTTTATTACAAGCAGAAAACACATTACAACCATAAAACCAATTAAAAGCAGTATAAATACAAAACACCCCCAAACATCAGTCAAATGTAATTGGCAAAAAAATGTGCAAATACACGCTATATATCCTGTACTAATAGACTAAATATACATAAATCGGTATCACATGATATAAGGTAAATCAGCATGGACTTTGCAACAAATATGACAATGGCCAAAATAAGCCCTATAGATGCCACATAATAGGCGTCCCTATATGTGTCCTGAATAGTGCCAAAACAATAAGCATATAGCTTATAAAGAAATATGTCATGGGCCCTGAAAGGGTAAACAAGTGCCGCAAAAGAATAATACTCGCAGCGTGCAAGCCTGCAAACCACCCCTGGGAATAACAATGGAGGGAAAATTAAAGAAAATCAGGTAGATAAATAAGACCTGAAGCCTGGTAACATGGTCAGCATAGCAAAGCAGACCACAGGGAAAGCATGAGATAACCTGCAATGAACGGTGCCTCAGAATAAAGACAACCAAAAAATATATACCGGCATCACTCATGCATGTCAGGGCCAAGATGTAGGGGGTGGGAGAATCCCACGCGTATCGCTGCTAGGAAGCAGCTTCGTCAGGGAAAGTAACACATTTGAGTAAGTGTCCGCTTTATATATAATACATGTGAGAAGAAAATAGTTTACCGGTGTGCTGCGCCCATGATCCAGGACCGGAAGTGGATGTAGAAGGGCAGCGCATGCGCAGCCACAGAAGAAATCCGGCAGGTAAATATACTTGCAGGAACAAAAGAATAGCCGCCGGAGAAAATGCTCAAGCAGAATGAAAAAAGCAAGCGCAGTGTGCGGCCGCACAACAAAAAAATGATAATAAATAAGACAGAGCAGATAGATGGTAATATTAGATGCAAGAAGTAGTGTTGCAGATTTAGATGCAGATAAAATCCACATACGCCCTGTTAGAATGACAAACATTATATGAAACCAAAAAAACAAAATAAACTGAAATACCAACAAGAAAATATACATAATGTACACAAAAGGGTTTTGATAATAAAGAAAGACCTCATACCACATTAAATATACCAAAAAATAATAAATAACAAATAACATACACATATAGAATACAAGATATTTACAAAGTAAAGAAAAAAATCAAAAAATCAAAAAATCAATCAAAAAATCAAAAGAACCATAGTTCATGAGACAATAAATGCTTGAGTCTCAGACATGCTGCATTGTCCAGATGAAAGTTGGGTCCAGAAATAGGTAAGTCATATCATTCTGGGAGAAAACTCATCTCCCTACCAATAATCAAAGGATGTCTCAAAGATCATCAAACAGCCACACAATGGGGGGATGCAGTCCAAGGGTCCAAGGGCAGATACACTCCCCCAAGAGACCAAGTTATAAGAGAAAAATCAGCCCAGAAATCCTGTATATAACAGCTCTTCATTTAAGCCGGAAGGTGCCATGGATTTGAGGCGAAAGATCCAACGGGCTTCATGTTGTAAAAGAAGTTTGCGTCGATCACCCCCTCTTTCATTGCAGAAAATTTTCTGCAGGCCAAAGATTGAAGTATTATTAGGCCTGCCACCATGGTTCTTAAGATAATGAAGTGCTAATGGGGTCAGGACCTTACCCTTCTTATAATCCGTAGAAGCCAGATTAATTGTTGACAAGTGCTTCTGTGCCCGTCTCCTCAACTCCTGCGAGGTTTGACCAACATAGACTTTCCGACATGGACAGATAATTGCATAGATGACGAAGCTTGACCTGCAATTGACATATTGATAAAGAGGATGGTCAGTTTTATCAAAAGGATTAAAAAAATTATCCCCGCAGGGGAAAGAGCCGTTGAGGCGAATACCTCGATTTAATTTGACGACTGGCCTTGAAAAATGACTCCTTGTGAGCAGGTCCCGAAGATTCGGGGCCCTACTGGCAGTCAGCAACGGTCTGGGGCTAACACAAGATGATGTCTGGGCATCCGAAGTAAGGATATCCCAGTTTCTACCCAGAATCTGTCTCACCTCGTTCCAATTCGTGCTGTATGCTGTGATAAATCTGATGAAAGGATCCTGTGGGCGAGGGTATGGTACCAAAAGAGCCGCTTGATCCGACACTTTTGCGCGTTGAAATGCCTTGGAAATCGTCCTACGGGGATATCCTCTCTGGTGAAATCTCATAGTCAGATCTCTGGATTGTTCCTTGAAGCTTGTATCTGTACTACAATTTCTGCTAATTGTCCCACCGGAATGCCTGTCCGGGTGTGAAGGGGATGAAAACTCTGGATTTGCAAAAGATTATTCGTCGCCGTAGGTTTGCGGTAAAGCTCTGTCACCAGTCTGCCACCATCAGTCGCAATTTGAAGATCTAAAAAAACAGCTGAATTGGTAGAACAAGAGTACGTGAGAAAAATGTTCAATGAATTGTTGTTGAGTTCACTGAGAAATTGGGCACAAGCTGCTTCAGAACCTACCCAGATAAAAAATACATCGTCGAGAAAACGATACCAATGTTTGATGTGGTCTTTGAATCCTGAAGAACAAAAGACAACAGTCTCCTCCCACCATCCAAGGAAGATGTTTGCGTAAGCCGGTGCGCAACGTGCACCCATCGCCACGCCGGACACTTGCTTATAGTATGTTCTGTCAAAAAGAAAGAAATTATGATGCAAGATGAATCTAAGCAGGTCCAAGATGAATGAATCATGTAAGCGGTTACTGTTGTCAAGACGATCAAGAAAAAATTCCAATGCCTGGATGCCCTGTGCATGATTGATATTGGAGTATAAGGACTCTACATCACAAGTTACAAGGAGTTCTTGGCCAGTCAAAGTGATGTTATGACATGCCCGGATAAAGTCTGATGTGTCTTTAATAAAAGATGGTAATGCAGCGGCAATAGGTTGAATAAAAAAATCTACGTATGTGCAGGCCCGTTCGCACATACTCCTGATGCTGGACACTATCGGTCGACCAGGTGGTTTAAGAACATCCTTGTGCACCTTTGGCAAAAGGTAAAAAGTAGAAGTAACAGGATTCTCACACCACAAAATTTTTTTCTCGCTAGCTGTAATGATGCCCATAGAAGCTGCCTGATTAATTAGTTTATGTAGTTTCCCCAAAAAAAGCTCAGTCGGATCCGAGGGCAGCCTAACATAGAATTGTTTATTATTCAACTGTCTATGGGCTTCCTCTAGATAAAGATGGGTGGGCCATAGCACCACATTCCCACCTTTATCAGCTTCCCTGATAATAAAGGAGTTATTATTTTTCAGAGATTTGATAGCTTTTCTCTCCTGTACAGAAAGATTATGTACATTACCCGTTGAGGAGGGAAGGTGGAGAATATCCCTTTTTGTTAATTCAAAAAAGAATTTCACCGCTGGAACCAAAGAGAAAGAGGGGGCGGTAGTAGACTTATTTTTGTATGGAAATTTTTTCCTACCTGTTGTAGTTATATTTTCATCCAATAAGTCCAAAAGGTCCTGAAAAACTTGCTGATCTTGAGAAGATGACATTTGGATGGTATCTGGTTGCTTGTGGATGACCTGTAGGATGAGTTTCCTGCAAAATAAATATAAATCTTTCACAAGATCAAATTTGTCCGAGGTTTGAGTTGGAGAGAATGACAACCCCCTCTGTAATACAGAGCATTCAGCCGGTGACAAAGTATAATCAGACAGATTAATAATTTGTAATGTTGAACATTGTACCTCAGCCGTAGTAGCAGAAGAGTGTGCACCTAAAGATGTATCTAGCGCAATCTGGTCTTGTACGGCCGGTGATAAGGTGAGGTCGGACCCCTCCGATTGGGTTGGCGCTTTCTTAGCTTTCTGATGTTTCCGGCCCCGTCGGGTCCTGTATCGAGGTCGCTGCCTCCCGAGGACAAAAAATCACTTGAGCTTGTAGCGCCAGTCAAAGTCCCAGAGTTTGCAGATGAAGGGTGAAAAGTTTGGACTATGCGAGAATTTCCTGTATGCCTCCAACGAAAAGCCCTCTGATTATCAAAATCTGTCCGATCTCTCTGAAATTTTTTGTGTTTACGATCAATAACCTCTTTCTCAAATTTGTCTATTGTATCTTTGAGTTTCACTTTAAAAGGCATAACCAATTGCGCCTCATCAAAAGTACTTAGTCTACTTTCCAAATCTCTTATATTTTGTTTGGTGGATACAAGGAGCTGTCTATCATGCTCAAGGAGCATATTAATTATGATACCAGTACATTGTAATAGTCCTTTTTCCCATATAGTTTGGAAGGTAGAGGATGGTTCCCAGGCTGGAAAAATCTGTACACATAAACCACGTGGAACTATTCCCACCCTTAGATATTCTTCCAGGGTTCTAATGTTCCACCACAGGCGCACTGCTGATTTATTAGCCGTTGTTAAATCTGAAGAAAGTTTGGAAAAGTCTGAATCATTAATTACTGGTGTAGAATTAGAAAATAGACTAGAAGATTGGGAACGCCATGCCGCCTCTCTAGCCTCCCAGTCCATGGCAATGAACACAGCAACAACCGGTAACAAACAAAAATAATAATAAACTGACCATAAATAAATATATCTGTATAACTATCAAATGGGGGGTGGTTTGCAGGCTTGCACGCCGCGAGTATTATTCTTTTGCGGCACTTGTTTACCCTTTCAGGGCCCATGACATATTTCTTTATAAGCTATATGCTTATTGTTTTGGCACTATTCAGGACACATATAGGGACGCCTATTATGTGGCATCTATAGGGCTTATTTTGGCCATTGTCATATTTGTTGCAAAGTCCATGCTGATTTACCTTATATCATGTGATACTGATTTATGTATATTTAGTCTATTAGTACAGGATATATAGCGTGTATTTGCACATTTTTTTGCCAATTACATTTGACTGATGTTTGGGGGTGTTTTGTATTTATACTGCTTTTAATTGGTTTTATGGTTGTAATGTGTTTTCTGCTTGTAATAAAAATTGTTCTTTATATTTTTCTATAAAATTGTAGCAGGTGTGCATGTTTCATTGCATGGGTTCTTTTTCTCTTTGTTTATTTGCATAAAGGACTGAAACACAGATGGAGCATTAGAGAGTCCGAATGGCATCACAAGGTATTCAAAATGGCCTTCGGGCGTCTTAAACGCAGTTTTCCATTCGTCACCCTGCTTAATACGAACAAGATTATATGCCCCTCGAAGGTCAATCTTAGTAAACCAACTAGCCCCCTTAATCCTAGCAAACAGATCAGAAAGCAAAGGCAAAGGGTATTGGAATTTGACCGTGATCTTATTCAAGAGGCGATAATCAATACAGGGTCTCAAGGAGCCATCCTTCTTGGCAACAAAAAAAAAAACCTGCTCCCAATGGTGAAGAAGATGGCCGAATATGCCCCTTCTCCAAGGACTCCTTAACATAGCTCCGCATGGCGGTATGTTCTGGCACAGACAGGTTGAAAAGTCGGCCCTTAAGGTACCTTCACACGAAACGACATCGCTAGCGATCCGTGATGTTGCAGCGTCCTCGCTAGCGATATCGTTTCGTTTGACACGCAGCAGCGATCAGGATCCTGCTGTGATGTCGCTGGTCGCTGAATAAAGTCCAGAACTTTATTTGGTCGTCCGATCGCTGTGTATCGTTGTGTTTGAAAGCAAAAGCAACGATACCAGCGATGTTTTACACTGGTAACCAGGGTAAACATCGGGTTACCAAGCGCAGGGCCGCGCTTAGTAACCCGATGTTTACCCTGGTTACCAGCGTAAAAGTAAAAAAAACAAACAGTACATGCTCACCTGCGCGTCCCCCAGCCCCTGCTTCCTGACACTTACTGAGCGCCGGCCCTAAACTGAAAGTGAAAGCACAGCGGTGACGTCACCGCTGTGCTGTTAGGGCCGGAGCTCAGTCAGTGTCAGGAAGCAGAGGCTGGGGGACGCGCAGGTGAGCATGTACTGTTTGTTTTTTTTACTTTTACGCTGGTAACCAGGGTAAACATCGGGTTACTAAGCGCGGCCCTGCGCTTAGCAACCCGATGTTTACCCTGGTTACCCGGGGGCCTTGGCATCGTTGGTCGCTGGAGAGCGGTCTGTGTGACAGCTCCCCAGCGATCAAACAGCGACGCTGCAGCGATCGGCATCGTTGTCGCTATCGCTGCAGCGTCGCTTCGCGTGAAGGTACCTTTAGGGAACTTACAGCCTGGAATCAAGTCAATAGCACAATCACAGTCCCTATGCGGAGGAAGGGAACTGGACTTGGGCTCACTGAATACATCCTGGAAATCTGACAAAAACTCAGGAATTTCAGAAGAGGGGGAGGAGGCAATTGACATCAAAGGAACGTCACCATGAACCCCCTGACAACCCCAACTAGTCACAGACATAGATTTCCAATCTAATACCGGATTATGCACCTGTAACCATGGGAAACCCAGCACAATAGCATCATGCAAATTATGCAACACCAGAAAACGACAATCTTCCTGATGGGCTGGCGCCATGCACATGGTCAGCTGTGTCCAAACCTGAGGTTTATTTTTAGCCAATGGTGTAGCATCAATGCCCCTCAAAGGAATAGGACTCTGCAAAGGCTGCAAGGGGAAACCACAACGTCTGGCAAATTCTAAGTCCATTAAATTTAGAGCGGCGCCTGAATCCACAAATGCCATGACAGAAAATGACGATAATGAGCAGATCAGGGTCACAGATAACAGAAATTTAGGTTGTACAGTACTGATGGTAACAGAACTAGCGATTCTCTTGGTACGCTTAGGGCAATCAGAAATAACATGAGCAGAATCGCCGCAGTAAAAACACAACCTATTCTGACGTCTGAATCCTTGTCGTTCAGCTCTAGACACAATCCTATCACACTGCATAGGCTCAGGACTCCGCTCGGAAGACAATGCCATAGTGTGCACAACTCTGCGCTCGCGCAAGCGCCGATCAATCTGAATGGCCAGAGACATAGAATCACTCAGACCAGCAGGCGTGGGGAACCCCACCATAACATCTTTAACGGATTCAGAAAGACCCTTTCTGAAAATTGCCGCCAAGGCATCCTCATTCCATTTAGTCAGTACAGACCATTTTCTAAATTTCTGGCAATATGATTCTGCCGCTTCTTGACCCTGACACAGGGCCAACAAGGTCTTCTCAGCATGATCCACTGAATTAGGTTCATCATACAATAACCCAAGCGCCAGGAAAAAGGTGTCTACATTAAACAACGCCGGATTCCCAGGTTCCAGGGCAAATGCCCAATCCTGGGGGTCACCACGCAGCAGAGATATAACAATTTTAACCTGCTGGATGGGATCACCAGAGGAACGGGGTTTCAGAGCAAAAAAAAGTTTAAAGTTATTTTTAAAGCTCAAAAATTTGGACCTGTCCCCAAAAAACAAATCAGGAGTTGGAATTCTAGGCTCTAAAACCGGAGTCTGAACGATATAATCGGAAATACCCTGTACTCTAGCAGCAAGTTGATCCACATGAGAAGCTAATCCCTGAACATCCATACCAGCACCGAACTCCTGAGCCACCCAGAGATAAAGAGGGAAAAAAAAAACACAACAGACTACAGAAAAAAAAATGGCTCAGCACTTTCCTTCCCTTCTTCTGAGATGCGGTTAACTCTTGTTGGCCAGTTGTACTGTTATGATCTGGTGGCCTAAGAGCAGCATGAGACGTACTCTGGAGAAGGTGGTACCTGTACTGACCGCAGACCCTGAACTTAACACCGCAACTAGAAGTAGCCGTGGAATGTACCTATCACTCCCTAGACATCTCGACACAGCCGTAGGACTAATTACCCCTAGAGATAGAAAAGGGAAAACTATCTTGCCTCAGAGAAAATCCCCAAAGGATAGACAGCCCCCCACAAATATTGACTGTGAGAGGAGAGGGAAAAAACATACACAGACTGAAATCAGAATTTAGCAAAGGGGGCCACTTCTAGCTAAATAGAAAGGATAGGACAGAGTACTATGCGGTCAGTTTTAAAACACTAGAAAATATCCACCACAGAAAATACAAAATCTCCAAATCTAACTAAAGATATGGAGGGTATATCTGCATCTCCAGAGATACCAGCTTGGCTAAACAAATCCTTATACAGACCAAGCTGGACAAGACAAAAACATGGAAAAGAACTGAACAATAAGGCCACAGCATGTGGACAGCAAAAATCAAGGCCAGAACTTATCTTTGTTGAAAAGAACAGCAAAGCAGGAGAAACCAGGCAGGGATGTGAATCCTCCAGGAACAATGGACAACTGGCACTGACTAAAGGGTCAAGCAAGACTAAATAGCCCAGTCAGAATTGCAAAAAGTGAAAACACCTGATAAATGCTGCGATCCAGAGACAGCAGTGCTACCAGTTATAACCACCGGAGGGAGCCCAAGAGCAGAATTCACAACAGGTCCCATAAGATGCTCCATATAACAATGTGATCCATATAATGCTCCATACAGTTCATTATGGCCCCATAGATGCTCCATATAACAATGTGCCACATGCAATGCTCCATACAGTTTATTATAGCCCCATAGATGCTCCATATAACAATGTGCCCCATATAATGCTCCATGCAGTTCATTATGGCCCCATGTGTCCACCTTCAGGATGGCCGGCGGTTTGGACGGAGTGGCAAACCCGCTCCGCCCTAAGCTCCGCCCCCTTCTGTGACGCGATGATGCCGGATGTGTTCATTGCACACATCCGACATCATCGCACCCCACACATAGGTGTTGTGAATTCCATTCTGGAGCTCCCTCCTGTGGTTGCTAATGGTATTTTTGTGAGTTCTGCTCTTTGGCTCCCTCTGGTGGTTTCGAGTGGAACTGTTGCTTCTTTGGGTAGCTGTGGCAGCTGCCTTCACTAATCGCCTTGCCTGGGTTTGTTATTTAAACCTGCTCTGGGCTTTAGTTCATGCCAGCTGTCAATGTCCTTGGCTTGGATTTGTGTTGTGAATTAGACTTTTTGTCTCCCTCTTGTGGTTACTAGTGATATGACTCTGGGATTGTCTTTCCTCAGTTTGGCACCCACCTGGGTCGTTAGTCCAGGGGTGTTGCTATATAAGCTTCCTGGATCCTTAGTCCAGTGCCTGGCATCGTTGTAATCAGATCCTTTCTGTTTGCTCCTGTCTGCTGGTCCTGGTTCGTGCAAAATTAAGCTAAGTCTTGCTTCTTTGTTTTTTTGGTTATTTGCTTGCTTTCATTTTTGTCCAGCTTGTACTAAATGTGATTCCTGACCTTGCTGGAAGCTCTAGGGGGCTGGTGTTCTCCCCCCGGGCCGTTAGACGGTTCGGGGGTTCTTGAATATCCAGCGTGGATATTTTGATAGGGTTTTTGCTGACCATATGTCATCTTACTATATTCTGCTATTAGCTAGTGGGCCTCTCTTTGCTAAATACCTAGCTCATTCTTACGTTTGTCTTTTCCTCTTACCTCACCGTTATTATTTGTTGGGGGCTTGTATCCAACTTTTGGGGTCTTTTCTCTGGAGGCAAGAAAGGTCTTTCTTTTCCCTTCTAGGGTTAGTTAGTTCTCCGGCTGGCGCGAGACGTCTAGAACCAACGTAGGCACGTTCCCCGGCTGCTGCTATTTGTGGTGCTAGGATTAGATATATGGTCAGCTTAGTTACCACTGCCCTATGAGCTGGTTTTTTGTGTTTGCAGACTTAGTAATTATTTCTGAGACCCTCTGCCATTGGGGTCATAACAGTATGCCAGGCCAACATTGAATGTTTAATGTATTGCAGAAGTGGGATAATAAGAAAGGAAATTCTGAGTTTTTTTTTTTTTTTTTTTTCCTCTCTTCCTCCCCTTTACCTCTGAGTGGCTTGTGCTTGCTGCAGACATGAATGTCCAGACCCTGATTACAAGTGTAGACCAGCTTGCTGCTCGTGTGCAGGGCATACAAGATTTTGTTACCAGTAGTCCAATGTCTGAACCTAAAATACCTATTCCTGAACTGTTTTCTGGAGACCGATTTAAGTTTAGGAATTTCAGGAATAATTGTAAATTGTTTCTATCTCTGAGACCCCGTTCATCTGGAGATTCAGCTCAGCAAGTTAAAATTGTTATCTCTTTTTTACGGGGCGACCCTCAGGATTGGGCTTTCTTGCTAGCGCCAGGAGATCCGGCATTGGCAAATATTGATGCGTTTTTTCTGGCGCTCGGATTGCTTTACGAGGAACCCAATCTTGAAATTCAGGCAGAAAAAGCCTTGCTGGCTATTTCTCAGGGCCAGGATGAAGCTGAAGTGTATTGCCAAAAATTTCGGAAATGGTCCGTGCTTACTCAGTGGAATGAGTGTGCTCTGGCCGCAAATTTCAGAAATGGCCTTTCTGAAGCCATTAAGAATGTGAAGGTGGGTTTCCCCATTCCTTCAAGTCTGAACGATTCCATGGCGCTGGCTATTCAAATTGACCAGCGTGTGCGGGAGCGCAAAACCGCTAATCCTCTGGTGGTGTTGTCTGAACAAACACCTGATTTAATGCAATGTGATAGAATTCAGACTAGAAATGAGCGGAAAAATCATAGACGTCAGAATGGGTTGTGTTTTTACTGTGGTGATTCTACACATGTTATATCAGCATGCTCTAAACGCCTAACAAGGGTTGTTAGTCCTGTCGCCATTGGTAATTTGCAACCTAAATTTATTTTGTCTGTGACTTTAATTTGCTCATTGTCTTCTTACCCTGTTATGGCGTTTGTGGATTCAGGCGCTGCCCTGAGTCTTATGGATCTGTCATTTGCCAAGCGTTGTGGTTTTGTTCTTGACCCGTTGGTAAATCCTATTTCTCTTAGAGGTATTGATGCTACGCCATTCGCGGAAAATAAACCGCAGTTTTGGACGCAGGTAACCATGTGCATGACTCCTGAACATCGGGAGGTGATTCGTTTTCTTGTTCTGCATAAAATGCATGATTTGGTCGTTTTGGGTCTGCCATGGCTACAGACCCACAATCCAGTCTTGGATTGAAAGGCAATGTCTGTGTCAAGTTGGGGCTGTCAGGGAATTCATGCTGATTCTCCGCCGGTGTCTATTGCTTCCTCTACTCCTTCGGAAGTTCCTGAGTATTTGTCTGATTATCAGGATGTATTCAGCGAGTCCAGGTCCAGTGCTCTGCCTCCTCATAGGGACTGTGACTGCGCCATAGATTTGATTCCAGGTAGTAAATTTCCTAAGGGAAGACTATTTAATCTGTCTGTACCTGAGCATGCCGCAATGCGTTCGTATATCAAGGAGTCTCTGGAGAAGGGGCATATCCGTCCATCCTCTTCCCCTCTTGGTGCGGGATTCTTTTTTGTGGCCAAGAAGGACGGATCTTTGAGACCTTGTATTGACTATCGGCTTCTGAATAAAATCACTGTTAAATTTCAGTATCCTTTGCCTCTGTTGTCGGACTTGTTTGCCCGGATTAAAGGTGCCAAGTGGTTCACCAAGATAGATCTTCGTGGTGCGTACAACCTTGTGCGCATTAAGCAAGGAGATGAATGGAAGACTGCATTTAATACGCCCGAAGGTCATTTTGAGTACTTGGTGATGCCTTTTGGGCTCTCTAATGCTCCCTCAGTGTTTCAGTCCTTTATGCATGATATTTTCCGGAAGTATCTGGATAAATTTATGATTGTTTATCTGGATGATATTCTGGTTTTCTCTGAAGATTGGGACTCACATGTGGAGCAGGTCAGGATGGTGTTTCAGGTTTTGCGTGAGAATGCTTTGTTTGTTAAGGGCTCAAAGTGTCTCTTTGGAGTACAGAAGGTTCCCTTTTTGGGGTTTATTTTTTCCCCTTCTGCTGTGGAGATGGACCCAGTCAAGGTCCGAGCTATTCATGATTGGACTCAACCCACGTCAGTTAAGAGTCTTCAGAAGTTCTTGGGTTTTGCTAACTTCTACCGTCGTTTTATCGCTAATTTTTCTAGCGTTGTTAAACCTTTGACGGATATGACCAAGAAAGGTTCTGATGTTGCTAACTGGGCTCCTGCAGCCGTGGAGGCGTTCCAAGAGTTGAAGCGCCAGTTTACTTCGGCGCCTGTTTTGTGCCAGCCTGATGTCTCACTTCCCTTTCAGGTCGAAGTGGACGCTTCTGAGATTGGGGCAGGGGCCGTTTTGTCGCAGAGAGGCCCTGGTTGCTCGGTAATGAGACCATGTGCTTTCTTCTCTAGGAAGTTTTCGCCTGCTGAGCGGAATTATGATGTTGGCAATCGGGAGTTGCTGGCCATGAAGTGGGCATTTGAGGAGTGGCGTCATTGGCTCGAGGGTGCTAAGCATCGTGTGGTGGTCTTGACTGATCACAAAAATTTGATGTATCTCGAGTCTGCTAAACGCCTGAATCCTAGACAGGCCCGCTGGTCATTGTTTTTCTCCCGTTTTGACTTTGTGGTCTCGTATTTACCAGGTTCAAAGAATGTGAAGGCTGATGCTCTTTCAAGGAGCTTTGTGCCTGACTCTCCTGGAGTCGCAGAACCAGTTGGTATTCTTAAAGAGGGAGTTATCTTGTCAGCCATTTCTCCTGATTTGCGACGTGTGTTGCAGAGATTTCAGGCTGGTAGACCTGACTCTTGTCCACCTGACAGACTGTTTGTTACTGATAAGTGGACCAGCAGAGTCATTTCCGAGGTTCATTCCTCGGTGTTGGCAGGGCATCCGGGAATTTTTGGCACCAGAGATCTGGTGGCTAGGTCCTTTTGGTGGCCTTCCTTGTCACGGGATGTGCGGTCATTTGTGCAGTCCTGTGGGACTTGTGCTCGAGCTAAGCCTTGCTGTTCTCGTGCCAGCGAGTTGCTCTTGCCCTTGCCTGTCCCGAAGAGGCCTTGGACACACATTTCCATGGATTTCATTTCAGATCTCCTGGTGTCTCAGGGCATGTCTGTCATCTGGGTGGTATGTGATCGCTTTTCTAAAATGGTCCATTTGGTGCCTTTGCCTAAGCTGCCTTCCTCTTCCGATCTGGTTCCTGTGTTCTTTCAGAATGTGGTTCGTTTACACGGCATTCCTGAGAATATTGTGTCTGACAGAGGATCCCAGTTTGTTTCCAGGTTCTGGCGATCCTTTTGTGCTAGGATGGGCATTGATTTGTCGTTTTCGTCTGCCTTTCATCCTCAGACTAATGGACAAACGGAGCGAACTAATCAGACTCTGGAGGCTTATTTGAGGTGTTTTGTTTCTGCAGATCAGGATGATTGGGTGACCTTCTTGCCGTTGGCTGAGTTTGCCCTTAATAATCGGGCTAGTTCCGCTACTTTGGTTTCGCCATTTTTCTGCAACTCTGGTTTCCACCCTCGTTTTTCCTCGGGACATGTGGAGCCTTCTGACTGTCCTGGGGTAGATTCTGTGGTGGATAGGTTGCAGCAGATCTGGAATCATGTGGTGGACAACTTAAAGTTGTCACAGGAGAAGGCTCAGCGTTTTGCCAACCGCCGCCGCGGTGTGGGTCCCCGACTTCGTGTTGGGGATTTGGTATGGCTGTCTTCTCGATTTGTTCCGATGAAGGTCTCCTCTCCTAAATTTAAGCCTCGCTTCATCGGTCCTTACAAGATATTGGAAATCCTTAATCCTGTGTCCTTTCGCTTGGATCTTCCGGTGTCGTTTGCCATTCACAACGTGTTCCATAGGTCTTTGTTGCGGCGGTACGTTGTACCTGTGGTTCCTTCTGTTGAGCCTCCTGCTCCGGTGTTGGTTGAGGGCGAGTTGGAGTACGTGGTGGAGAAGATCTTGGATTCTCGTCTCTCCAGACGGAGGCTTCAGTATCTGGTCAAGTGGAAGGGCTATGGTCAGGAGGATAATTCCTGGGTGGTTGCCTCTGATGTGCATGCGGCCGATTTAGTTCGTGCCTTTCACGCTGCTCATCCTGATCGCCCTGGTGGTCTTGGTGAGGGTTCGGTGACCCCTCCTTAAGGAGGGGGGGTACTGTTGTGAATTAGACTTTTTGGCTCCCTCTTGTGGTTACTAGTGATATGACTCTGGGATTGTCTTTCCTCAGTTTGGCACCCACCTGGGTCATTAGTCCAGGGGTGTTGCTATATAAGCTTCCTGGATCCTTAGTCCAGTGCCTGGCATCGTTGTAATCAGATCCTTTCTGTTTGCTCCTGTCTGCTGGTCCTGGTTCGTGCAAAATTAAGCTAAGTCTTGCTTCTTTGTTTTTTTGGTTATTTGCTTGCTTTCATTTTTGTCCAGCTTGTACTAAATGTGATTCCTGACCTTGCTGGAAGCTCTAGGGGGCTGGTGTTCTCCCCCCGGGCCGTTAGATGGTTCGGGGGTTCTTGAATATCCAGCGTGGATATTTTGATAGGGTTTTTGCTGACCATATAAGTCATCTTACTATATTCTGCTATTAGCTAGTGGGCCTCTCTTTGCTAAATACCTAGCTCATTCTTACGTTTGTCTTTTCCTCTTACCTCACCGTTATTATTTGTTGGGGGCTTGTATCCAACTTTTGGGGTCTTTTCTCTGGAGGCAAGAAAGGTCTTTCTTTTCCCTTCTAGGGTTAGTTAGTTCTCCGGCTGGCGCGAGACGTCTAGAACCAACGTAGGCACGTTCCCCGGCTGCTGCTATTTGTGGTGCTAGGATTAGATATATGGTCAGCTTAGTTACCACTGCCCTATGAGCTGGTTTTTTGTGTTTGCAGACTTAGTAATTATTTCTGAGACCCTCTGCCATTGGGGTCATAACAGATTTGGTTCTCTCCTTGGATTTCTCATATGGCCTGTCCTTGTTAGCAAAAGATAAGTTTTTGCTAGTCCTTGTTTGTCCATTTGTTTGGTCTCTATTGCTTTGCAAATATGTCTCTTTTTGTCCAGCTTGTCACTATGTAATATTCAGGCTAGCTGGAAGCTCTGGGAAAGCAGATTTGCCCCTCCACACCGTGAGTCGGTGTGGAGTTCATTTTTGTAAACTCTGCGTGGATTTTGTAGTTTTTAATACTGACCGCACAGTATCCTTTTCTCTCTGTCTATCAAGTTTAGTATTGGCCTCCTTTGCTGAAATCTGATTTCATTTCTGTGTACGTCATTTCCCTCTTCACTCACAGCCAATATTTGTGGGGGGCTATCTTTCCTTTTGGGGTTTTCTCTGAGGCAAGATAGCTTTCTATTTCCTTCTTTAAGGGTAGTTAGTTCCTGTGAAGAGGTGTCTAGGGAGAGTTAGGAACATTCTACGGCTATTACTAGTGTTGTTGTTAGGATTAGGGACTGCGGTCAGTAGAGATACCACCTTCTCAGAGCTCGTCCCATGTTGCGTTTCAGCCACCAGGTCATATCAGTGTGGCCTCTTAACCACCAGGTCATAACAGTACAGCTGGCCCACAATGTGTTAAATGCATCTCAAAAGAGGGAAAAGAAAGTTCTGAGCCATTTTTTTTTCCTTTGCAGCTTGTTTTGTCTTTTTTTTCCCCTTAATCTCTGGGTGGTTCAGGATTTTGGTGCTGATATGGAGGTTCAGGGTCTGTCCTTGCGCGTGGATCAACTCGCTGCAAGGGTACAGAGTATCCAAGATTATGTTGTCCAGACTCCAGTATTAGAGCCTAGAATTCCTATTCCTGATTTGTTTTCTGGGGATAGATCTAAATTTTTGAATTTTAAAAATAATTGCATATTGTTTTTTGCTCTGAGACCCCATTCAGCAGGTGAAGATTGTTATTTCTTTGCTGCGTGGTGACCTGCAGGACTGGGCATTCTCCCTTGAGCCAGGAAATCCTGCATTGCTTAACCCCTTCATGACCCAGCCTATTTTGGCCTTAATGACCTTGCCGTTTTTTGCAATTCTGACCAGTGTCCCTTTATGAGGTAATAACTCAGGAACGCTTGAACGGATCCTAGCGATTCTAAGATTGTTTTTTCGTGACATATTGGGCTTCATGTTAGTGGTAAATTTAGGTCGATAGTTTCTGAGTTTATTTGTGAAAAAAATGGAAATTTGGCGAAAATTTTGAAAATTTTGCAATTTTCACATTTTGAATTTTTATTCTGTTAAACCAGAGAGTTATGTGACACAAAATAGTTAATAAATAACATTTCCCACATGTCTACTTTACATCAGCACAATTTTGGAAACACATTTTTTTTTTGCTAGGAAGTTATAAGGGTTAAAATTTGACCAGTGATTTCTCATTTTTACAACAAAATTTACAAAACCATTTTTTTTCGGGACCACCTCACATTTGAAGTCAGTTTGAGGGGTGTATATGGCTGAAAATACCCAAAAGTGACACCATTCTAAAAACTGCACCGCTCAAGGTGCTCAAAACCACATTCAAGAAGTTTATTAACCCTTCAGGTGTTTCACAGCAGCAGAAGCAACATGGAAGTAAAAAATGAACATTTAACTTTTTAGTCACAAAAATGATCTTTTAGCAACAATTTTTTTATTTTCCCAAGGGTAAAAGGAGAAACTGGACCACAAACATTGTTGTCCAATTTGTCCTGAGTACGCTGATACCTCATGTGTGGGGGTAAACCACTGTTTGGGCGCCCGGCAGGGCTCGGAAGGGAAGGAGCGCCATTTGACTTTTTGAATGAAAAATTGGCTCCAATCTTTAGCGGACACCATGTCGCGTTTGGAGAGCCCCCGTGTGCCTAAACATTGGAGCTCCCCCACAAGTGACCCCATTTTGGAAACTAGACCCCCCAAGGAACTTATCTAGAAGCATAGTTAGCACTTTAAACCCCCAGGTGCTTCACAAATTGATCCGTAAAAATGAAAAAGTACTTTTTTTTCACAAAAAAATTATTTTAGCCTCAATTTTTTCATTTTCACATGAGCAACAGGATAAAATGGATCCTAAAATTTGTTGGACAATTTCTCCTGAGTACACCGATACCTCACATGTGGGGGTAAACCACTGTTTGGGCACATGGTAAGGAAGGGAAGGAGCGCCATTTGACTTTTTGAATGAAAAATTATCTCCATCGTGCGCGGACACTATGTCACGTTTGGAGAGCCCCTGTGTGCCTAAACATTGGAGCTCCCCCACAAGTGACCCCATTTTGGAAACTAGACCCCCCAAGGAACTTATCTAGAATCATAGTGAGCACTTTAAACCCTCAGGTGCTTCACAAATTGATCCGTAAAAATGAAAAAATACTTTTTTTTCACACAAAATTTCTTTTAGCCTCAATTTTTTCATTTTCCCATGGGCAACAGGATAAAATGGATCCTAAAATTTGTTAGGCAATTTCTTCTGAGCACGCTGATACCTCATATGTGGGGGTAAACCACTGTTTGGGTGCATGGCAAGGCTCGGAAGGGGAGGCGTGCCATTTGACTTTTTGAATGGAAAATTAGCTCCAATCGTTAGCGGACACCATGTTGCGTTTGGAGAGCCCCTGTGTGCCTAAACATTATAGCTCCCCTACAAGTGACCCCATTTTGGAAACTAGACCCCCCAAGGAACTTATGTAGATGCATAGTGAGCAGTTATAACCCCCAGGTGCTTCACAGAAGTTTATAACGCAGAGCCTTGAAAATAAAAAATAATTTTTCTTTCCTCAAAAATGATTTTTAGCCCAGAATTTTTTATTTTCCCAAGGGTAATAGGAGAAATTGGACCCCAAATATTGTTGTACAGTTTGTCCTGAGTACGATGATACCCCATATGTGGGGGTAAACCACTGTTTGGGCGCACGGCAGGGCTCGGAAGGGAAGGCATGCCATTTGGCTTTTTGAATGGAAAATTAGCTCCAATCATTAGCGGACACCATGTCGCGTTTGAAGAGCCCCTGTGTGCATAAACATTGGAGCTCCCGCACAAGTGACCCCATTTTGGAAACTAGACCTCCCAAGGAACTAATCTAGATGTGTGGTGAGCACTTTGAACCCCCAAGTGCTTCACAGAAGTTTACAACGCAGAGCTGTGAAAATAAAAAATCATTTTTCTTTCCTCAAAAAAGATGTTTTAGCAAGCAATTTTTTATTTTCACAAGGGTAACAGGAGAAATTGGACCGCAAAAGTTGTCCAATTTCTCATGAGTACGCTGATACCCCATATGTGGGGGTAAACCACTGTTTGGGCACATGCCGGGGTTTGGAAGGGAAGTAGTGACATTTTGAAATGCAGACTTTGATGGAATGCTCTGCGGGCGTCAGATTGCGTTTGCAGAGCCCCTGATGTGCCTAAACAGTTGGAACTCCCCACAAGTGACTCCAATTTGGAAACTAGACCCCCAAGGGAACTTATCTAGATGTGTGATGAGCACTTTGAACCCCCAAGTGCTTCACAGAAGTTTATAACGCAGAGCCGTGAAAATAATAAATGTGTTTCCTTTCCTCAAAAATATTTTTTTAGCCCAGAATTTTTTATTATTGCAAGGGTAACAGGAGAAATTTGACCCCAAAAGTTGTTGTCCAGTTTCTCTTGAGTACGCTGATACCCCATATGTGGGGGTAAACTACTGTTTGGGCACATGCCGGGGCTCGGAAGGGAAGTAGTGACGTTTTGGAATGCAGACTTTGATGGAATGGTCTGCGGGCATCATGTTACGTTTGCAGAGCCCCTGATATGCCTAAACAGTAGAAACCCCCCACAAGTGACCCCATTTTGGAAACTAGACCCCCCAAGGAACTTATTTAGATGTGTGGTGAGCACGTTCAACCCCCAAGTGCTTCACAGAAGTTTACAACGCAGAGCCGTGAAAATAAAAAATCATTTTTCTTTCCTCAAAAAAGATGTTTTAGCAAGCAATTTTTTATTTTCACAAGGGTAACAGGAGAAATTGGGCCCCAATATTTGTTGCCCAGTTTGTTGTGAGTATGCTGGTACCCCATATGTGGGGGTAAACCACTGATTGGGCGCACGTCAGGGCTCGGAAGGGAAGTAGTGACATTTGAAATGCAGACTTTGATGGAATGGTCTGCGGGCATCACGTTGCATTTGCAGAGCCCCTGATGTGCCTAAACAGTAGAAACACCCCACAGGTGACTCCATTTTGGAAACTAGACCCCCCAAGGAACTTATCTAGATGTGTGGTGAGCACTTTGAACCCCCAAGTGCTTCACAGAAGTTTACAACGCAGAGCTGTGAAAATAAAAAATCATTTTTCTTTCCTCAAAAAAGATGTTTTAGCAAGCAATTTTTTATTTTCACAAGGGTAACAGGAGAAATTGGACCGCAAAAGTTGTCCAATTTCTCATGAGTACGCTGATACCCCATATGTGGGGGTAAACCACTGTTTGGGCACATGCCGGGGTTTGGAAGGGAAGTAGTGACATTTTGAAATGCAGACTTTGATGGAATGCTCTGCGGGCGTCAGATTGCGTTTGCAGAGCCCCTGATGTGCCTAAACAGTTGGAACTCCCCACAAGTGACTCCAATTTGGAAACTAGACCCCCAAGGGAACTTATCTAGATGTGTGATGAGCACTTTGAACCCCCAAGTGCTTCACAGAAGTTTATAACGCAGAGCCGTGAAAATAATAAATGTGTTTCCTTTCCTCAAAAATATTTTTTTAGCCCAGAATTTTTTATTATTGCAAGGGTAACAGGAGAAATTTGACCCCAAAAGTTGTTGTCCAGTTTCTCTTGAGTACGCTGATACCCCATATGTGGGGGTAAACTACTGTTTGGGCACATGCCGGGGCTCGGAAGGGAAGTAGTGACGTTTTGGAATGCAGACTTTGATGGAATGGTCTGCGGGCATCATGTTACGTTTGCAGAGCCCCTGATATGCCTAAACAGTAGAAACCCCCCACAAGTGACCCCATTTTGGAAACTAGACCCCCCAAGGAACTTATTTAGATGTGTGGTGAGCACGTTCAACCCCCAAGTGCTTCACAGAAGTTTACAACGCAGAGCCGTGAAAATAAAAAATCATTTTTCTTTCCTCAAAAAAGATGTTTTAGCAAGCAATTTTTTATTTTCACAAGGGTAACAGGAGAAATTGGGCCCCAATATTTGTTGCCCAGTTTGTTGTGAGTATGCTGGTACCCCATATGTGGGGGTAAACCACTGATTGGGCGCACGTCAGGGCTCGGAAGGGAAGTAGTGACATTTGAAATGCAGACTTTGATGGAATGGTCTGCGGGCATCACGTTGCATTTGCAGAGCCCCTGATGTGCCTAAACAGTAGAAACACCCCACAGGTGACTCCATTTTGGAAACTAGACCCCCCAAGGAACTTATCTAGATGTGTGGTGAGCACTTTCAACCCCCAAGTGCTTCACAGAAGTTTATAATGCAGAGCCGTGAAAATAAAAAATAATTGTTCTTTCCTCAAAAAATTATGTTTTAGCAAGTAATTATTTATTTTTGCAAGGGTAACAGGAGAAATTGGACCCCAAGAGTTGTTGCCCAGTTTGTCCTGAGTATGCTGGTACCCCATATGTGGGGGTAAACCACTGTTTGGGAGCAAGGCGGGGCTTGGAAGGGAGGGAGCACCATTTGACTTTTTGAACGCAAGATTGGCTGGAATCAATGGTGGCGCCATGTTGCGTTTTGGAGACCCCTGATGTACCTAAACAGTGGAAACCCCTCAATTCTAACTTCAACACTAACCCCAACACACCCCTAATCCTAATCCCAACTGTAGCCATAACCCTAATCACAACCCTAACCCCAACACACCCCTAACCACAACCCTAACCCCAACACACCCGTAACCCTAATTCCAAGCCTAACCCTAATCCTAACCCTAATCCCAACCCTAACCCTAATCCCAACCCTAACCACAACTGTAACCCCAACACACCCCTAACCCTATCTGTAACCCTAACCACAAGCCTAATCTTAACACTATGTGCCCACGTTGCGGATTCGTGTGAGATTTTTCCGCACGATTTTTGAAAAATCTGCAGGTAAAAGGCACTGCGTTTTACCTGCGGATTTACAGCGGATTTCCAGTGTTTTTTTGTGCGGATTTCACCTGCGGATTCCTATTGAGGAACAGGTGTAAAACGCTGTGGAATCCGCACAAAGAATTGACATGCTGCGGAAAATACAACGCAGCGTTTCTGCACGGAATTTTCCGCACCATGGGCACAGCGGATTTGGTTTTCCATAGGTGTACATGGTACTGTAAACCTGATGGAAAACTGCTACGAATTCGCAGCGGCCAATCCGCTGCGGATCCGCGGCCAATCCGCTGCGGATCCGCGGCCAATCCGCTGCGGATCCGCGGTGGATCCGCAGCCAAATCCGCACTGTGTGCACATGCCATAACCCTAACCCTACCCCTAACCCTACCCCTAACCCTAACCCTACCCCTAGTTCTAACCCTAGTTCTAACCCTAACCCTAGTGGAAAAAGAAAAAAAAATATTTTCTTTATTTTATTATTGTCCCTACCTATGGGGGTGATAAAGGGGGGGTTATTTATTATTTTTTTTATTTCGATCGCTGTGATAGAACCTATCACAGCGATCAAAATGTACTTGCAACGAATCTGCCGGCCGGCACATTCGGCGGGCGCACTGCGCATGCGCCCGCCATTTTGGAAGATGGCAGCGCCCATGGAGAAGACGGATGCACACCGGGAGCCTCGGTAAGTATAAGGGGGGGAGTTCGGGGCACGGGGGGGGCGTCGGAGCACGGGGGGGTGGCATAGGTGCACGGGGGGAGCGGACAGGAGGACGTGGGAGCGGAGCACAAGATGGAGGGGAGCGGAGCACAGATCGGTGGCTTGGGGGGGCGATCGGTGGGGTGGGGGGGGTCTCATAAGTGTTTCCAGCCATGGCCGATGATATTGCAGCATCGGCCATGGCTGGATTGTAATATTTCACCAGTTTTTTAGGTGAAATATTACAAATCGCTTTGATTGGCTGTTTCACTTTCAACAGCCAAACAGAGCGATCGTAGCCACGGGGGGGTGAAGCCACCCCCCCTGGGCTGAAGTACCACTCCCCCTGTCCCTGCAGATCGGGTGAAATTGGAGTTAACCCTTTCACCCGCTCTGCAAGGACGCGATCATTCCATGACGCCACATAGGCGTCACAGGTCGGATTGGCACCGACTTTCATGACGCCTACGTGGCGTCAAAGGTCGGGAAGGGGTTAATATTGATGCATTTTTTCAAGCGCTCGGATTGCTGTATGACGAGCCTAATTCTGTGGATCAGGCAGCAAAAACTTTGCTGGCTCTGTGTCAGGGTCAGGAAGCAGCAGAAGTATACTGCCAAAAATTTAGAAAGTGGTCTGTGCTCACAAAATGGAATGAGTATGCCCTGGCAGCGATTTTTAGAAAGGGTCTTTCTGAAGCCCTTAAAGATGTTATGGTGGGGTTTCCTACGCCTGCTGGTCTGAATGAGTCAATGTCTTTGGCCATTCAGATTGATCGGCGCTTGCGCGAGCGCAAGGTGGTGCATCATATGGCAGTGTCCTCTGAGCAGAGTCCTGAGCCTATGCAATGTGATAGGATTTTGACTAGAGCAGAAAGGCAGAAATTCAGACATCAGAATGGCCTGTGTTTTTACTGTGGTGATTCTGCTCATGCTATTTCTGATTGCCCTAAGCGTACTAAGAGGGTCCCTAGGTCTGTTACCATTAGTACTGTACAGCCTAAATTTCTCTTGTCTGTTACCCTGATTTGCTCATTGTCGTCCTTTTCTGTTATGGCATTTGTGGACTCTGGCGCTGCCCTGAACTTAATGGACTTAGAATTTGCCAAGCGCTGTGGTTTTTCCTTGGAGCCTTTGCAGAGTCATATTCCCTTAAGGGGGATTGATGCTACACCATTGGCCAAGAATAAACCTCAGTACTGGACAGTTAACCATGTACATGGCTCCAGCACATCAGGAAAATATTCGCTTTTTGGTGTTGCATAATTTGCATGATGTTGTTGTGCTGGGTTTTCCATGGTTACAGGTACATAATCCAGTGCTGGATTGGAGATCTATGTCTGTAACTGGTTGGGGTTGTCAGGGGATACATAGTGATATTCCTTTGATGTCCATTTCCTCGTCCCCTTCTTCTGAAGTTCCTGAGTTTTTGTCGGATTTCCAGGATATATTTGATGAGCCCAAGTCCAGTTCCCTGCCTCCTCATAGGGACTGCGATTGTGCCATTAATTTGATTCCTGGCTGTAAGTTCCCTAAGGGCCGACTTTTCAATCTGTCTGTGCCAGAGCATGCCGCTATGCGGAGTTATGTAAAGGAGTCCTTGGAGAAGGGGCATATTTGCCCGTCTTCGTCACCATTGGGAGCGGGATTTTTTTTTTGTTGCCAAGAAGGATGGCTCCTTGTGACCCTGTATAGATTATCGCCTTCTCAATAAGATCACTGTCAAGTTCCAGTACCCTTTACCTTTACTTTCTGATTTGTTTGCTCGGATTAAGGGTGCCAGTTGGTTTACTAAAATCGACCTTCGAGGGGCGTATAATCTCGTGCGTATTAAACAAGGTGATGAATGGAAAACAGCATTTAATACGCCCGAAGGCCATTTTGAGTATCTTGTGATGCCATTCGGGCTTTCTAATGCTCCATCGGTATTTCAGTCCTTTATGCATGATATCTTCCGGAATTATCTGGATAAATTCATGATTGTGTATTTGGATGATATTTTGGTTTTCTCCGATGATTGGGAGTCTCATGTGAGGCAGGTTAGGATGGTATTTCAGGTCCTTCGTGCTAATGCGTTGTTTGTGAAGGGGTCTAAGTGCCTCTTTGGAGTTCAGAAGGTTTCTTTTTTGGGTTTCATTTTTTCTCCCTCGGCTATTGAAATGGACCTTGTTAAAGTCCAGGCCATTCATGATTGGACTCAACCTACATCTGTAAAGAGCCTTCAGAAATTTTTGGGCTTTGCCAATTTTTATCGCCGCTTTATTGCTAATTTTTCTAGTGTGGTGAAGCCTCTGACCGATTTGACGAGGAAGGGCGCTGATGTGATGAATTGGTCCTCTGCAGCTGTTGAGGCCTTTCAGGAGCTTAAACGTCGTTTTACTTCTGCCCCTGTGTTGCGTCAGCCAGATGTTTCTCTCCCTTTTCAGGTTGAGGTTGATGCTTCTGAGATTGGGGCAGGGGCCGTTTTGTCTCAGAGAAATTCTGATGGTTCTTTGATGAAACCGTGTGCTTTCTTCTCCAGAAAGTTTTCGCCTGCTGAGCGTAATTATGATGTTGGCAATCGGGAGTTGTTGGCTATGAAGTGGGCATTTGAGGAGTGGCGACATTGGCTTGAGGGAGCCAAGCATCGCGTGGTGGTCTTGACTGATCATAAGAATCTGATTTACCTCGAGTCTGCTAAGCGGTTGAATCCTAGACAGGCTCAGTGGTCTCTGTTTTTCTCACGTTTTGATTTTGTGGTCTCGTATATTCCGGGATCTAAGAATGTGAAGGCTGATGCCCTTTCTAGGAGTTTTTTGCCTGATTCTCCGGGAGTTCTTGAGCCGGCTGGGATCCTCAAGGAGGGGGTGATTCTTTCTGCCATCTCCCCTGATTTGCGGCGGGTACTTCAGGAGTTTCAGGCTGATAAACCTGACCGCTGTCCTGTGGGGAAACTGTTTGTTCCTGATAGATGGACTAGCAGGGTAATTTCTGAGGTTCATTGTTCGGTGTTGGCTGGTCACCCTGGGATTTTCGGTACCAGAGATTTGGTGGCTAGGTCCTTTTGGTGGCCTTCCTTGTTGCGGGATGTGCGTTCGTTTGTGCAGTCCTGTGGGACCTGTGCTCGGGCTAAGCCTTGCTGTTCCCGTGCCGGTGGGTTGCTTTTGCCTTTGCCTATTCCTGAGAGGCCCTGGACGCATATTTCCATGGATTTTATTTCTGATCTTCCTGTTTCTCAGAAGATGTCTGTCATCTGGGTGGTTTGTGACCAGTTTTCTAAGATGGTCCATTTGGTACCGTTGCCTAAGTTGCCTTCCTCCTCTGATTTAGTTCCATTATTTTTTCAGCATGTGGTTCGTTTGCATGGTATTCCGGAGAATATTGTGTCTGACAGAGGTTCCCAGTTCGTTTCCAGGTTTTGGCGGTCCTTTTGTGCTAGAATGGGCATTGATTTCTCTTTTTCTTCAGCATTCCATCCTCAGACAAATGGCCAAACGGAGCGAACCAATCAGACCTTGGAAACCTATTTGAGATGCTTCGTGTCTGCTGATCAGGATGATTGGGTGACCTTTTTGCCGTTGGCTGAGTTTGCCCTTAATAATCGGGCTAGTTCGGCTACCTTGGTTTCGCCTTTCTTTTGTAATTTTGGTTTTCATCCTCGTTTTTCTTCAGGGCAGCTTGAGCCTTCTGACTGTCCTGGTGTGGATTCTGTGGTGGACAGGTTGCAGCAAATTTGGACTCATGTGGTGGACAATTTGACGTTGTCTCAGGAAAAGGCTCAACGTTTTGCTAACCATCGTCGGTGTGTTGGTCCCCGGCTTCGTGTTGGGGATTTGGTCTGGTTGTCTTCTCGTCATGTTCCTATGAAGGTTTCTTCCCCTAAGTTCAAGCCTCGCTTTATTGGGCCTTATAAGATTTCTGAAATTATTAATCCGGTGTCTTTTCGTTTGGCCCTTCCAGCTTCCTTTTCCATTCATAATGTGTTCCATAGATCCTTGTTGTGGAGATATGTGGTACCTATGGTTCCCTCCGTTGATCCTCCTGCTCCGGTGTTGGTTGAGGGGGAATTGGAATATGTGGTGGAGAAGATTTTGGATTCTCGTTTTTCGAGGCGGAAGCTTCAGTATCTGGTCAAGTGGAAGGGTTATGGCCAGGAGGATAATTCTTGGGTTGTGGCCTCCGATGTTCATGCTGCCGATTTGGTTCATGCTTTCCATTTGGCTCATCCTGATCGGCCTGGGAGCTCTGGTGAGGGTTCGGTGACCCCTCCTCAAGGGGGGGGGTACTGTTGTGAATTCCGTTCTGGAGCTCCCTCATGTGGTTGCTAATGGTATTTTTGTGCGTTCTGCTCTTTGGCTCCCTCTGGTGGTTTCGAGTGGAACTGTTGCTTCTTTGGGTAGTTGTGGCAGCTGCCTTCACTAATCGCCTTGCCTGGGTTTGTTATTTAAACCTGCTCTGGGCTTTAGTTCATGCCAGCTGTCAATGTCCTTGGCTTGGATTTGGTTCTCTCCTTGGATTTCTCATATGGCCTGTCCTTGTCAGCAAAAGATAAATATGTCTCTTTTTGTCCAGCTTGTCACTATGTCATATTCAGGCTAGCTGGAAGCTCTGGGAAAGCAGATTTGCCCCTCCACACCGTGAGTCGGTGTGGAGTTCATTTTTGTAAACTCTGCATGGATTTTGTAGTTTTTAATACTGACCGCACAGTATCCTTTTCTCTCTGTCTATCAAGTTTAGTATTGGCCTCCTTTGCTGAAATCTGATTTCATTTCTGTGTACGTCATTTCCCTCTTCACTCACAGCCAATATTTGTGGGGGGCTATCTTTCCTTTTGGGGTTTTCTCTGAGGCAAGATAGCTTTCTATTTCCTTCTTTAGGGGTAGTTAGTTCTTAGGCTGTGAAGAGGTTTCTAGGGAGAGTTAGGAACATCCCACGGCTATTACTAGTGTTGTTGTTAGGATTAGGGACTGCGGTCAGTAGAGATACCACCTTCTCAGAGCTCGTCCCATGTTGCGTTTTAGCCACCAGGTCATATCAGTGTGGCCTCTTAACCTCCAGGTCATAACACATAGGGCCCTGTGTTTTACCTTGCGGCAGCGCAGCGTCGCCGCAAGGTAAACGGACATGCTGCGATCTTAAAAGACATGCATGTCCGGAATCGCAGGGCCGCCGGGTGCGTGTTACTACGCATAGTGGAGACGGGATTTGATAAAATCCCCTCCACTATGCTGTCACATCTGGACGCTGCGTGTTTGACGCTGCAGCTCTGCGCAGCGTCAAACATGCAGCGTTTCCTGAACGTGGAAACATACCCTTAGATGCTCCATATAACAATGTGCCCCATATAATGCTCCATACAGTTCATTATGGCCCCATAAGATGCTCGATATAACAATGTGCCCCATATAATGCTCCATACAGTTCATTATGGCCCCATTGATGCTCCATATAACAATGTGCCCCATATAATGCTCCATGCAGTTCATTATGGCCCCATAAGATGCTCCATATAACAATGTGCCTGATATAATGCTCCATGCAGTTCTTTATGGCCCATAGATGCTCCATATAACAATGTGCCCCATATAATGCTCCATGCAGTTCATTATGGCCCCATAATATGCTCCATATAACAATGTGCCTAATATAATGCTGCATGCAGTTCTTTATGGCCCCATAGATGCTCCATATAACAATGTGCCCCATATAATGCTCCATACAGTTCATTATGGCCCCATAAGATGCTCCATATAACAATGTGCCCCATATAATGCTCCATGCAGTTCATTATGGCCCCATAAGATGCTCCATATAACAATGTGCCCCATATAATGCTCCATGCAGTTCATTATGGCCCCATAAGATGCTCCATATAACAATGTGCCTAATATAATGCTCCATGCAGTTCATTATGGCCCCATAGACGCTCCATATAACAATGTGCCACATATAATGCTGCTGCTGCTGCAATAAAAAAATATGACATACTCACCTCTCGTCGCTGCTCCTCAGTGTCCCGTCTCTCCACACTGACTGACTAATACGTCATCGGCATCGCGCCCTCTGACCTGAACAGTCACTGCAGAGGATGCGGAAGACGGGGCGGCTGTGGAACGAGGAAAGGTAAATATGAAATACTCACCTGCTCCCAGCGCGGTCCCTGGCAGCTTCTCCTGGACAGATGGTCTCCGGCGCCGGCAGCTTCTTCCTCTGTTCAGTGGTCACTTGGCACTGCTCATTACAGTAATAAATATGCAGCTCCACCCCTATGAGAGTGGAGTCCATATTCATTACTTTAATGAGCGGTACCACGTGCCCGCTGAACAGGGAAAGAAGCTGCCGGCGCTGGAGACCATTGGATATGCAGGGACTGTGTCAGGAGCGCCGGGAGCAGGTGAGTATGTGACCATCGTCGCTCCCCCTCACCCGCCGACCCCCCGCCGACCATGACTCGAGTATAAGCCGAGAGGGGCACTTTCAGCCCATTTTTTTGGCTGAAAATCTCGGCTTATACTCGAGTATATACGGTAAATATGAAAGTTATGTTAAAAGGCAACTTCAAATCACAAAAACATTGAAGGGATTGGGAGTACAAACGTATTACAGTCTTTTATTCCGTCTACACAGGGATAAATCTGTCAGAACGATTTATGATTCTCTACACAAGATCTGAGACATCTGCTCCAGCGATAGTGAGGGCACCAGTCCTCTGATCTTACTTGCATATATTGGGACTACAGTATAAGGCTATGTGCCCACGTTGTGGAGTTTGCTGCGGATGTGCTGCAGTTTTCCATGCGGTGTACAGTACCATGTAAACGTATGGAAAACAAAATCCGCAGTGCACATGCTAAGGAAAAAAATGCGCGGAAACGCAGCGGTGTATTTTCCGCAGCATGTCAATTCTGTGTGTGGATTCCACAGCTGTTTACACCTGCTCCTCAATAGGAATCTGTGGGTGTAAAACCGCAGGTGGAATCCACACAAAAAACGCACAAAAACCGCGGTAAATCCACGGGTAATCTGTAGTGCGGTTTACTTGCGGATTTTGCAAAAACAGTGCGGAAAAATCCGCACACCGATCCGCAACGTGTGCACATAGCCTAATACTTTCACACCACTAATATAATCCAATGTAGAATTCATTCTCTAAGCTCAGTTTATTTAAATGTCCATTTATTATGCCATGCTTCTGGGTTTTTTTTGTGTGCATATATTTGTGTTTCTTCAGAGACTTTGTCATACCATGCCTGAGGAAGAGACCTAAGAAGCTTGATTTGTAACATAATGTATTTTATTTCTGTTAGCCCTTAAAAGGTATCCTAACTACAAGATTATATTGTTTCCCACTGAGAGCATTATTATTCCTATATACTACTTACTATATCAGGCATATGTGTGAATCCAGGAGGATAAAGGCCCCCTGAGGACATCTGTCTATAAGAAAGGCTATACTGAGAAAATGCCTTGGAGGCGCAAAAACCACCAGCCTTCAAGTACAGTAAGTTTTTACAGCTGTGCATGATTTCATCTTGACCATATGTGAAGGAGTTAAGCAGATGAAAACTTGTGACAAGACTATATATCATTGTTGTTGTCTGCAAAATATGTCAAATGTCACATTCTTGAAACCCTATTTGGAGACATAAATATCAAATCAATAGTGAAGTATCCTGACTTTGTCCTTGGGATAGAAAATGTCAAAATAAGCCATACATGCGAAAGATAAACCACTAATTAAGTGTATATTAAAATCTTTGCTCTTTAAATACATCCTCACATAATTAATTTTGAGCTTAATTATTTTTTCATGAAATGCTGGTCACATTGCAGAAAAAAGGATAGTACATTGAATATTTCCAGCATTTCCCATAGGAAAGTCTTGGAAGATACTGTTGATAGGAAAACAGTGATAGTCACTATCAGTAGAGGAAAGATTTTCCAATAAATATTCAACTGTTTGAAAGTATTATTAAAAAAACAAAACTAATTGGCAGAAGCTCTAGTTATCAGTTGTATTGTATTACATATCTGCAGTGACATCTATTGACGGGACTGCCAATTTAGAAAAAAATATTTCAGCATGTTGTGTCCAATTGTTGCTAAGATATGTCATTAAGGTTGCATATGCAGAAAAAGTTAGATAAAATTTCTGAGGTCAGTTTTTTTATTGATAAGAAAGAGTACATAACATTGTTACAAATATACCATTGAATAATAACTTGTTTGTAATTACAGATTAAGCCTTTACATTACTGTTATGCATTTAATTGTACAACTTTCCATATATCCATCTCTAACTCAGTTTTATTGATTATATTTATAAATGAGAACAAAAACAGACAAACCCCCTCCCCCCTCCCTTCAATAACACACCAGACCAAACTACATTACATCCAATATATCCTGACTAGACTGACACACAACAGTCGCCATGGCAACTGGTCTCTGGAGGTGGACTGGTGTGTTTAGTGACTGTAATCCAGAGGACATGTGCCTGGCTGCGAAAAGGAGGTGGACTGTCCTGTTTCCCGGTTGCGATCTGTAGGATATCGTGTGATGTGTTTATATGAGTTAAAAATTAACGAGACTTTTGTTTTGAACTTTGCTGGGTCACTGCCTCATCACTGTACAGCGAGGATACTGCTGCACAACATACCCCTATATCCAATATTGTAGCCCTCTGTCCTGGAACCACTGCCATATCCTATCTCTCACAAGAGCTCCTGGTGGTAGGCCTGGCGTATTTAACCAAGGTCCCCATTTATTTTCAAATGTTGTTATTGCTTTTCTTTTTCTATAAACCCACTTTTCCATCCAACTGTTATCATTTATCTTGTTTATTAGTACATTGACCCACAGAGGTTGGACATCTAACCAATGTGATGCAATTAGTTTGTAAGCCTGGTATAATGTGTGCGATAACCCAATGGCCAGCGGAGTTTCAAAGTCCGTTGACTCTCCCAGATATCTCAGCACACACACTTTTGGGTCTGCCTGCAGTTGCACTCCAAACACCCTTTTGTATTAGAGCTAACGTGCTTTTCCAATATGAACCCAGTTTACTGCATTCCGAGAATTTGTGAATTAATTGCGCATCCTCTGCTCCAAATCTAGGACAGTCTGCATGTGAGCGGACCCTATCTTGAAAGGGAACTCGGCGTTCTATACACCCTGTGTATGAGATATATCTGCGAGAGTCTCTGAGACTCACACGGGGACAGTCTGGGAACCTGCTCCAATACCTCTTTCCCTTGTACTACTGTGATCTGTCCCACATCTGATTTGCATTTTAACCTCAATGTCCAAGTATGGCGATTAGCACGAGACTGCAATATCTGCTGATATATTCTAGAGATTAGACCAGTTGTATATTTTGCCGATGCTAATGACTCAAGTGTGTAGCTTTTTGAATTTTGGGTGCAGTAACACTAAACTGGGACCCGAACACGTGCCTCAGTTGTAGGCATTGAAAGAAGGAAGCAATAGGAAGCTCATATTCTTGATGGAGTTTTGTAATGAATCCCCAATGGCTAGGGATAGCACAGGACAAGCAAAGTACAAATAGATAACGGACGAGCTCTAGGGTGATGGAACCTGGGCTGACCGCTGCCCTACGCCTGACAAACGCAACTAGAGATAGCCAGGGAGCGTGCCTACGTTGGTTCTAGACGCCACGCACCAGCCTAAGAGCTAACTAGTACTGCAGAGAAAATAAAGACCTCACTTGCCTCCAGAGGAATGAACCCCAAAAGATATAGTTGCCCCCTCACATGTATTGACGGTGAAATGAGAGGAAGGCACACACATAGAGATGATATATATAGTTTTAGCAAATTGAGGCCCGCTGTAAACTAGAAAGCAGAACGATACAAAAGGGGACTGAGCGGTCAGCAAAAAACCCTAATCAAAAAAACCATCCTGAGATTACAAGAACCCATGTGCCAACTCATGGCACATGGGGAGAACCTCAGTCCACTAGAGCTACCAGCTAGCATAGAGACATAATAAGCAAGCTGGACAAAAAAAACCAAACAACTGAAAATCAGCACTTAGCTTATCCTGAAAGATCTGGGAGCAGGTAGGCAGGAACCAAACAGAGCACATCTGAATACATTGATAGCCGGCAAGGGAATGACAGAAAGGCCAGGTAAAATAGGAAACACCCAGCCTCTGATGTACAGGTGGAAACCAAAGGCCGCAACCCAACAAAGTCACCCAGTACCAGCAGTAACCACCAGAGGGAGCCCACAAACAGAATCCACAACAGTACCCCCCCCTTGAGGAGGGGTCACCGAACCCTCACGAGAACCCCCAGGGTGATCAGGGTGAGCTCTATGGAAGGCGCGGACCAAATCAGTCGCATGAACATCGGAGGCGACCACCCAGGAATTATCCTCCTGACCATAACCCTTCCACTTAACCAAATACTGGAGTTTGCGTCTGGAAACACGAGAATCCAAGATCTTCTCAACAACATACTCCAATTCTCCCTCCACCAGCACCGGAGCAGGAGGCTCAACCGAAGGAACAACGGGCACCTCATACCTCTGCAACAATGACCGATGGAACACATTATGAATAGCAAACGATGCTGGGAGATCCAAACGAAAAGATACAGGGTTAAGAATCTCCGAGATCCTATAAGGACCGATGAACCGAGGCTTGAACTTAGGAGAAGAGACCTTCATAGGGACAAAACGAGAAGACAACCACACCAAATCCCCAACAAGAAGTCGGGGACCCACGCGGCGACGGCGATTAGCAAACTGCTGAGTCTTCTCCTGAGATAACTTCAAATTGTCCACCACCTGATTCCAAATCTGATGTAGCCTGTCCACCACCACGTCCACTCCAGGACAATCCGAAGACTCCACCTGACCAGAGGAAAAACGAGGATGAAACCCCGAATTACAAAAAAAAGGAGAGACCAACGTGGCAGAACTAGCCCGATTATTAAGAGCAAATTCGGCCAGTGGCAAAAAAGCAACCCAGTCATCTTGATCAGCAGAAACAAAACACCTCAAATAAGTTTCCAAGGTCTGATTAGTTCGCTCCGTCTGGCCATTCGTCTGAGGATGGAATGCAGACGAGAAAGACAAATCAATGCCCATCTTGGCACAAAACGTCCGCCAAAATCTAGACACAAACTGGGATCCCCTGTCAGAAACGATATTCTCCGGAATCCCATGCAAACGGACCACGTTCTGAAAAAATAAAGGGACCAACTCAGAGGAGGAGGGCAACTTAGGCAAGGGCACCAAATGAACCATCTTAGAAAAGCGGTCACACACAACCCAGATAACGGACATTTTCTGTGAAACCGGAAGATCAGAAATAAAATCCATGGAAATGTGCGTCCAAGGCCTCTTCGGGATGGGCAAGGACAACAACAACCCACTGGCCCGAGAACAGCAAGGCTTAGCTCGAGCACACACTTCACAAGACTGCACAAAGGTACGCACATCCCTAGACAAGGAAGGCCACCAAAAAGACCTGGCCACCAAGTCTCTAGTACCAAATATTCCCGGATGACCAGCCAACACAGAAGAATGGACCTCGGAGATGACTCTACTGGTCCAATCATCCGGAACAAACAGTCTTTCTGGTGGACAACGATCCGGTTTATCCACCTGAAACTCCTGCAATGCACGTCGCAAGTCTGGGGATACGGCGGACAATATTACCCCATCCCTAAGGATACCAGTAGGCCCAGAGTCTCCAGGAGAGTCAGGCACAAAACTCCTGGAAAGAGCATCTGCCTTCACATTCTTTGAACCTGGCAGGTATGAAACCACGAAATTGAAACGAGAAAAAAACAACGACCAACGAGCCTGTCTAGGATTCAAACGCCTGGCAGACTCAAGGTAAATGAGATTCTTGTGATCAGTCAAGACCACCACACGATGTTTAGCACCCTCAAGCCAATGACGCCACTCCTCAAATGCCCACTTCATGGCCAAAAGCTCCCGATTACCCACATCATAATTGCGCTCGGCGGGCGAGAATTTTCTAGAGAAGAATGCACATGGCTTCATCACCGAGCCATTAGAACTTCTCTGTGACAAAACCGCCCCCGCTCCAATCTCGGAAGCATCAACCTCAACCTGAAAAGGAAGTGAAACATCTGGTTGACACAACACAGGAGCAGAAGAAAACCGGCGCTTAAGTTCCTGAAAGGCCTCCACGGCCGCAGGAGACCAATCAGCAACATCAGCACCCTTTTTAGTCAAATCAGTCAATGGTTTGACAATACTGGAAAAATTAGCAATGAACCGACGATAAAAATTAGCAAACCCCAAGAACTTCTGAAGGCTCTTAACAGATGTAGGTTGTGTCCAGTCACAAATAGCCTGAACCTTGACGGGATCCATCTCAATAGTAGAAGGAGAAAAAATGTACCCCAAAAAAGAAATCTTCTGGACTCCGAAGAGACACTTTGAACCATTCACAAACAGAGAATTGGCCCGCAGAACCTGAAACACCTTCCTGACCTGTAGAACATGAGACTCCCAGTCATCAGAAAACACCAAAATATCATCCAAATACACAATCATAAACTTATCCAGATATTCACGGAAAATATTGTGCATAAAGGACTGAAAGACTGACGGAGCATTGGAGAGTCCAAAAGGCATTACCAAATACTCAAAATGGCCCTCAGGCGTATTAAATGCGGTTTTCCACTCATCACCCTGTTTTATCCGCACCAGATTATACGCACCGCGAAGATCTATCTTAGTGAACCACCTAGCCCCCTTAATGCGAGCAAACAAATTAGTTAATAATGGCAATGGATACTGGTATTTGACCGTAATCTTATTCAGAAGGCGATAATCTATACAAGGCCTCAGGGAACCATCTTTTTTAGCCACGAAAAAGAAACCTGCTCCCAGAGGGGACGAAGATGGACGAATATGTCCCTTTTCCAAGGACTCCTTAATATAATTCCGCATAGCAGTATGCTCTGGCAGTGACAGATTAAATAAACGACCCTTAGGGAACTTACTGCCAGGAATCAATTCTATAGCACAGTCACACTCTCTATGAGGAGGGAGCGAATTGAGCTTAGGCTCCTCAAAAACATCCCTATAGTCAGACAAAAACGCAGGGATCTCAGAAGGAGTAGATGAAGCGATTGAAATCGGAGGTGCATAATCATGAACCCCCTGACATCCCCAGCTTAACACAGACATTGTTTTCCAGTCCAGGACAGGATTATGAGTTTGTAACCATGGCAGACCAAGCACTAGTACATCATGTAAATTATACAGTACAAGGAAGCGAATCACCTCCTGATGAACGGGAGTCATGCGCATGGTCACTTGTGTCCAATACTGCGGTTTATTCATAGCCAATGGTGTAGAGTCAATTCCCTTCAGAGGAATAGGAACTTCCAGAGGCTCCAGACTAAAACCGCAGCGTTTAGCAAATGACCAATCCATAAGACTCAGGGCAGCGCCCGAATCCACATAGGCATCGACGGAAATGGAAGACAGTGAAAAAATCAGAGTCACAGACAAAATGAACTTAGGCTGCAGAGTACCAATGGCAAAAGATTTATCAACCCTTTTTGTGCGTTTAGAGCATGCTGATATAACATGAGCTGAATCACCACAATAAAAACACAATCCATTTTTCCGCCTATAATTTTGCCGTTCACTTCTGGACTGAATTCTATCACATTGCATAGTCTCAGGTGCCTGTTCAGAAGACACCGCCAACTGGTGCACGGGTTTGCGCTCCCGTAAACGCCGATCAATCTGAATGGCCATAGCCATAGACTCATTCAGACCTGTAGGCGTAGGGAACCCCACCATAATATCCTTAATGGCCTCAGAAAGACCATTTCTGAAGTTTGCAGCCAGGGCGCACTCATTCCACTGAGTAAGCACCGACCATTTCCGAAATTTTTGACAATATATTTCCGCTTCATCATGCCCCTGAGAGAGGGCTAATAAAGCCTTTTCAGCCTGAATCTCTAGGTTAGGTTCCTCATAGAGCAATCCCAATGCCAGAAAAAACGCATCCACACTGAGCAATGCAGGATCCCCTGGTGCCAATGCAAATGCCCAATTCTGAGGGTCGCCCCGCAGGAAAGATATTACAATCTTGACCTGTTGAGCAGGGTCTCCAGAGGAGCGAGATTTTAAAGAAAGAAACAATTTACAATTGTTCCTGAAATTCAGGAAGGTAGATCTATCTCCAGAAAAGAACTCTGGAATAGGAATTCTAGGTTCAGACATGGGAGTGTGAACAACAAAATCCTGTATGTTTTGAACTTTTGCCGCGAGATTACTCAGGCTGGAAGCCAAACTCTGGACATCCATGTTAAACAGCTAAGATCAGAGCCATTCAAGGGTTAAGAGGAGGTAAGAAGCAGCTAGACAGCAATTAAGGGCTAGGCAGCAAAACTCTGAAGGGAAAAAAAAAAAAAAAAAATTTCCCTTAAACACTTCTTTTTCTCCTGCTTCAGCCCAAACAATTAACACTTTGTGGGCCGGCTATACTGTAATGAATCCCCAATGGCTAGGGATAGCACAGGACAAGCAAAGTACAAATAGATAACGGACGAGCTCTAGGGTGATGGAACCTGGGCTGACCGCTGCCCTACGCCTGACAAACGCAACTAGAGATAGCCAGGGAGCGTGCCTACGTTGGTTCTAGACGCCACGCACCAGCCTAAGAGCTAACTAGTACTGCAGAGAAAATAAAGACCTCACTTGCCTCCAGAGGAATGAACCCCAAAAGATATAGTTGCCCCCTCACATGTATTGACGGTGAAATGAGAGGAAGGCACACACATAGAGATGATATATATAGTTTTAGCAAATTGAGGCCCGCTGTAAACTAGAAAGCAGAACGATACAAAAGGGGACTGAGCGGTCAGCAAAAAACCCTAATCAAAAAAACCATCCTGAGATTACAAGAACCCATGTGCCAACTCATGGCACATGGGGAGAACCTCAGTCCACTAGAGCTACCAGCTAGCATAGAGACATAATAAGCAAGCTGGACAAAAAAAACCAAACAACTGAAAATCAGCACTTAGCTTATCCTGAAAGATCTGGGAGCAGGTAGGCAGGAACCAAACAGAGCACATCTGAATACATTGATAGCCGGCAAGGGAATGACAGAAAGGCCAGGTAAAATAGGAAACACCCAGCCTCTGATGTACAGGTGGAAACCAAAGGCCGCAACCCAACAAAGTCACCCAGTACCAGCAGTAACCACCAGAGGGAGCCCACAAACAGAATCCACAACAGTACCCCCCCCTTGAGGAGGGGTCACCGAACCCTCACGAGAACCCCCAGGGTGATCAGGGTGAGCTCTATGGAAGGCGCGGACCAAATCAGTCGCATGAACATCGGAGGCGACCACCCAGGAATTATCCTCCTGACCATAACCCTTCCACTTAACCAAATACTGGAGTTTGCGTCTGGAAACACGAGAATCCAAGATCTTCTCAACAACATACTCCAATTCTCCCTCCACCAGCACCGGAGCAGGAGGCTCAACCGAAGGAACAACGGGCACCTCATACCTCTGCAACAATGACCGATGGAACACATTATGAATAGCAAACGATGCTGGGAGATCCAAACGAAAAGATACAGGGTTAAGAATCTCCGAGATCCTATAAGGACCGATGAACCGAGGCTTGAACTTAGGAGAAGAGACCTTCATAGGGACAAAACGAGAAGACAACCACACCAAATCCCCAACAAGAAGTCGGGGACCCACGCGGCGACGGCGATTAGCAAACTGCTGAGTCTTCTCCTGAGATAACTTCAAATTGTCCACCACCTGATTCCAAATCTGATGTAGCCTGTCCACCACCACGTCCACTCCAGGACAATCCGAAGACTCCACCTGACCAGAGGAAAAACGAGGATGAAACCCCGAATTACAAAAAAAAGGAGAGACCAACGTGGCAGAACTAGCCCGATTATTAAGAGCAAATTCGGCCAGTGGCAAAAAAGCAACCCAGTCATCTTGATCAGCAGAAACAAAACACCTCAAATAAGTTTCCAAGGTCTGATTAGTTCGCTCCGTCTGGCCATTCGTCTGAGGATGGAATGCAGACGAGAAAGACAAATCAATGCCCATCTTGGCACAAAACGTCCGCCAAAATCTAGACACAAACTGGGATCCCCTGTCAGAAACGATATTCTCCGGAATCCCATGCAAACGGACCACGTTCTGAAAAAATAAAGGGACCAACTCAGAGGAGGAGGGCAACTTAGGCAAGGGCACCAAATGAACCATCTTAGAAAAGCGGTCACACACAACCCAGATAACGGACATTTTCTGTGAAACCGGAAGATCAGAAATAAAATCCATGGAAATGTGCGTCCAAGGCCTCTTCGGGATGGGCAAGGACAACAACAACCCACTGGCCCGAGAACAGCAAGGCTTAGCTCGAGCACACACTTCACAAGACTGCACAAAGGTACGCACATCCCTAGACAAGGAAGGCCACCAAAAAGACCTGGCCACCAAGTCTCTAGTACCAAATATTCCCGGATGACCAGCCAACACAGAAGAATGGACCTCGGAGATGACTCTACTGGTCCAATCATCCGGAACAAACAGTCTTTCTGGTGGACAACGATCCGGTTTATCCACCTGAAACTCCTGCAATGCACGTCGCAAGTCTGGGGATACGGCGGACAATATTACCCCATCCCTAAGGATACCAGTAGGCCCAGAGTCTCCAGGAGAGTCAGGCACAAAACTCCTGGAAAGAGCATCTGCCTTCACATTCTTTGAACCTGGCAGGTATGAAACCACGAAATTGAAACGAGAAAAAAACAACGACCAACGAGCCTGTCTAGGATTCAAACGCCTGGCAGACTCAAGGTAAATGAGATTCTTGTGATCAGTCAAGACCACCACACGATGTTTAGCACCCTCAAGCCAATGACGCCACTCCTCAAATGCCCACTTCATGGCCAAAAGCTCCCGATTACCCACATCATAATTGCGCTCGGCGGGCGAGAATTTTCTAGAGAAGAATGCACATGGCTTCATCACCGAGCCATTAGAACTTCTCTGTGACAAAACCGCCCCCGCTCCAATCTCGGAAGCATCAACCTCAACCTGAAAAGGAAGTGAAACATCTGGTTGACACAACACAGGAGCAGAAGAAAACCGGCGCTTAAGTTCCTGAAAGGCCTCCACGGCCGCAGGAGACCAATCAGCAACATCAGCACCCTTTTTAGTCAAATCAGTCAATGGTTTGACAATACTGGAAAAATTAGCAATGAACCGACGATAAAAATTAGCAAACCCCAAGAACTTCTGAAGGCTCTTAACAGATGTAGGTTGTGTCCAGTCACAAATAGCCTGAACCTTGACGGGATCCATCTCAATAGTAGAAGGAGAAAAAATGTACCCCAAAAAAGAAATCTTCTGGACTCCGAAGAGACACTTTGAACCATTCACAAACAGAGAATTGGCCCGCAGAACCTGAAACACCTTCCTGACCTGTAGAACATGAGACTCCCAGTCATCAGAAAACACCAAAATATCATCCAAATACACAATCATAAACTTATCCAGATATTCACGGAAAATATTGTGCATAAAGGACTGAAAGACTGACGGAGCATTGGAGAGTCCAAAAGGCATTACCAAATACTCAAAATGGCCCTCAGGCGTATTAAATGCGGTTTTCCACTCATCACCCTGTTTTATCCGCACCAGATTATACGCACCGCGAAGATCTATCTTAGTGAACCACCTAGCCCCCTTAATGCGAGCAAACAAATTAGTTAATAATGGCAATGGATACTGGTATTTGACCGTAATCTTATTCAGAAGGCGATAATCTATACAAGGCCTCAGGGAACCATCTTTTTTAGCCACGAAAAAGAAACCTGCTCCCAGAGGGGACGAAGATGGACGAATATGTCCCTTTTCCAAGGACTCCTTAATATAATTCCGCATAGCAGTATGCTCTGGCAGTGACAGATTAAATAAACGACCCTTAGGGAACTTACTGCCAGGAATCAATTCTATAGCACAGTCACACTCTCTATGAGGAGGGAGCGAATTGAGCTTAGGCTCCTCAAAAACATCCCTATAGTCAGACAAAAACGCAGGGATCTCAGAAGGAGTAGATGAAGCGATTGAAATCGGAGGTGCATAATCATGAACCCCCTGACATCCCCAGCTTAACACAGACATTGTTTTCCAGTCCAGGACAGGATTATGAGTTTGTAACCATGGCAGACCAAGCACTAGTACATCATGTAAATTATACAGTACAAGGAAGCGAATCACCTCCTGATGAACGGGAGTCATGCGCATGGTCACTTGTGTCCAATACTGCGGTTTATTCATAGCCAATGGTGTAGAGTCAATTCCCTTCAGAGGAATAGGAACTTCCAGAGGCTCCAGACTAAAACCGCAGCGTTTAGCAAATGACCAATCCATAAGACTCAGGGCAGCGCCCGAATCCACATAGGCATCGACGGAAATGGAAGACAGTGAAAAAATCAGAGTCACAGACAAAATGAACTTAGGCTGCAGAGTACCAATGGCAAAAGATTTATCAACCCTTTTTGTGCGTTTAGAGCATGCTGATATAACATGAGCTGAATCACCACAATAAAAACACAATCCATTTTTCCGCCTATAATTTTGCCGTTCACTTCTGGACTGAATTCTATCACATTGCATAGTCTCAGGTGCCTGTTCAGAAGACACCGCCAACTGGTGCACGGGTTTGCGCTCCCGTAAACGCCGATCAATCTGAATGGCCATAGCCATAGACTCATTCAGACCTGTAGGCGTAGGGAACCCCACCATAATATCCTTAATGGCCTCAGAAAGACCATTTCTGAAGTTTGCAGCCAGGGCGCACTCATTCCACTGAGTAAGCACCGACCATTTCCGAAATTTTTGACAATATATTTCCGCTTCATCATGCCCCTGAGAGAGGGCTAATAAAGCCTTTTCAGCCTGAATCTCTAGGTTAGGTTCCTCATAGAGCAATCCCAATGCCAGAAAAAACGCATCCACACTGAGCAATGCAGGATCCCCTGGTGCCAATGCAAATGCCCAATTCTGAGGGTCGCCCCGCAGGAAAGATATTACAATCTTGACCTGTTGAGCAGGGTCTCCAGAGGAGCGAGATTTTAAAGAAAGAAACAATTTACAATTGTTCCTGAAATTCAGGAAGGTAGATCTATCTCCAGAAAAGAACTCTGGAATAGGAATTCTAGGTTCAGACATGGGAGTGTGAACAACAAAATCCTGTATGTTTTGAACTTTTGCCGCGAGATTACTCAGGCTGGAAGCCAAACTCTGGACATCCATGTTAAACAGCTAAGATCAGAGCCATTCAAGGGTTAAGAGGAGGTAAGAAGCAGCTAGACAGCAATTAAGGGCTAGGCAGCAAAACTCTGAAGGGAAAAAAAAAAAAAAAAAATTTCCCTTAAACACTTCTTTTTCTCCTGCTTCAGCCCAAACAATTAACACTTTGTGGGCCGGCTATACTGTAATGAATCCCCAATGGCTAGGGATAGCACAGGACAAGCAAAGTACAAATAGATAACGGACGAGCTCTAGGGTGATGGAACCTGGGCTGACCGCTGCCCTACGCCTGACAAACGCAACTAGAGATAGCCAGGGAGCGTGCCTACGTTGGTTCTAGACGCCACGCACCAGCCTAAGAGCTAACTAGTACTGCAGAGAAAATAAAGACCTCACTTGCCTCCAGAGGAATGAACCCCAAAAGATATAGTTGCCCCCTCACATGTATTGACGGTGAAATGAGAGGAAGGCACACACATAGAGATGATATATATAGTTTTAGCAAATTGAGGCCCGCTGTAAACTAGAAAGCAGAACGATACAAAAGGGGACTGAGCGGTCAGCAAAAAACCCTAATCAAAAAAACCATCCTGAGATTACAAGAACCCATGTGCCAACTCATGGCACATGGGGAGAACCTCAGTCCACTAGAGCTACCAGCTAGCATAGAGACATAATAAGCAAGCTGGACAAAAAAAAACAAACAACTGAAAATCAGCACTTAGCTTATCCTGAAAGATCTGGGAGCAGGTAGGCAGGAACCAAACAGAGCACATCTGAATACATTGATAGCCGGCAAGGGAATGACAGAAAGGCCAGGTAAAATAGGAAACACCCAGCCTCTGATGTACAGGTGGAAACCAAAGGCCGCAACCCAACAAAGTCACCCAGTACCAGCAGTAACCACCAGAGGGAGCCCACAAACAGAATCCACAACAGTACCCCCCCCTTGAGGAGGGGTCACCGAACCCTCACGAGAACCCCCAGGGTGATCAGGGTGAGCTCTATGGAAGGCGCGGACCAAATCAGTCGCATGAACATCGGAGGCGACCACCCAGGAATTATCCTCCTGACCATAACCCTTCCACTTAACCAAATACTGGAGTTTGCGTCTGGAAACACGAGAATCCAAGATCTTCTCAACAACATACTCCAATTCTCCCTCCACCAGCACCGGAGCAGGAGGCTCAACCGAAGGAACAACGGGCACCTCATACCTCTGCAACAATGACCGATGGAACACATTATGAATAGCAAACGATGCTGGGAGATCCAAACGAAAAGATACAGGGTTAAGAATCTCCGAGATCCTATAAGGACCGATGAACCGAGGCTTGAACTTAGGAGAAGAGACCTTCATAGGGACAAAACGAGAAGACAACCACACCAAATCCCCAACAAGAAGTCGGGGACCCACGCGGCGACGGCGATTAGCAAACTGCTGAGTCTTCTCCTGAGATAACTTCAAATTGTCCACCACCTGATTCCAAATCTGATGTAGCCTGTCCACCACCACGTCCACTCCAGGACAATCCGAAGACTCCACCTGACCAGAGGAAAAACGAGGATGAAACCCCGAATTACAAAAAAAAGGAGAGACCAACGTGGCAGAACTAGCCCGATTATTAAGAGCAAATTCGGCCAGTGGCAAAAAAGCAACCCAGTCATCTTGATCAGCAGAAACAAAACACCTCAAATAAGTTTCCAAGGTCTGATTAGTTCGCTCCGTCTGGCCATTCGTCTGAGGATGGAATGCAGACGAGAAAGACAAATCAATGCCCATCTTGGCACAAAACGTCCGCCAAAATCTAGACACAAACTGGGATCCCCTATCAGAAACGATATTCTCCGGAATCCCATGCAAACGGACCACGTTCTGAAAAAATAAAGGGACCAACTCAGAGGAGGAGGGCAACTTAGGCAAGGGCACCAAATGAACCATCTTAGAAAAGCGGTCACACACAACCCAGATAACGGACATTTTCTGTGAAACCGGAAGATCAGAAATAAAATCCATGGAAATGTGCGTCCAAGGCCTCTTCGGGATGGGCAAGGACAACAACAACCCACTGGCCCGAGAACAGCAAGGCTTAGCTCGAGCACACACTTCACAAGACTGCACAAAGGTACGCACATCCCTAGACAAGGAAGGCCACCAAAAAGACCTGGCCACCAAGTCTCTAGTACCAAATATTCCCGGATGACCAGCCAACACAGAAGAATGGACCTCGGAGATGACTCTACTGGTCCAATCATCCGGAACAAACAGTCTTTCTGGTGGACAACGATCCGGTTTATCCACCTGAAACTCCTGCAATGCACGTCGCAAGTCTGGGGATACGGCGGACAATATTACCCCATCCCTAAGGATACCAGTAGGCCCAGAGTCTCCAGGAGAGTCAGGCACAAAACTCCTGGAAAGAGCATCTGCCTTCACATTCTTTGAACCTGGCAGGTATGAAACCACGAAATTGAAACGAGAAAAAAACAACGACCAACGAGCCTGTCTAGGATTCAAACGCCTGGCAGACTCAAGGTAAATGAGATTCTTGTGATCAGTCAAGACCACCACACGATGTTTAGCACCCTCAAGCCAATGACGCCACTCCTCAAATGCCCACTTCATGGCCAAAAGCTCCCGATTACCCACATCATAATTGCGCTCGGCGGGCGAGAATTTTCTAGAGAAGAATGCACATGGCTTCATCACCGAGCCATTAGAACTTCTCTGTGACAAAACCGCCCCCGCTCCAATCTCGGAAGCATCAACCTCAACCTGAAAAGGAAGTGAAACATCTGGTTGACACAACACAGGAGCAGAAGAAAACCGGCGCTTAAGTTCCTGAAAGGCCTCCACGGCCGCAGGAGACCAATCAGCAACATCAGCACCCTTTTTAGTCAAATCAGTCAATGGTTTGACAATACTGGAAAAATTAGCAATGAACCGACGATAAAAATTAGCAAACCCCAAGAACTTCTGAAGGCTCTTAACAGATGTAGGTTGTGTCCAGTCACAAATAGCCTGAACCTTGACGGGATCCATCTCAATAGTAGAAGGAGAAAAAATGTACCCCAAAAAAGAAATCTTCTGGACTCCGAAGAGACACTTTGAACCATTCACAAACAGAGAATTGGCCCGCAGAACCTGAAACACCTTCCTGACCTGTAGAACATGAGACTCCCAGTCATCAGAAAACACCAAAATATCATCCAAATACACAATCATAAACTTATCCAGATATTCACGGAAAATATTGTGCATAAAGGACTGAAAGACTGACGGAGCATTGGAGAGTCCAAAAGGCATTACCAAATACTCAAAATGGCCCTCAGGCGTATTAAATGCGGTTTTCCACTCATCACCCTGTTTTATCCGCACCAGATTATACGCACCGCGAAGATCTATCTTAGTGAACCACCTAGCCCCCTTAATGCGAGCAAACAAATTAGTTAATAATGGCAATGGATACTGGTATTTGACCGTAATCTTATTCAGAAGGCGATAATCTATACAAGGCCTCAGGGAACCATCTTTTTTAGCCACGAAAAAGAAACCTGCTCCCAGAGGGGACGAAGATGGACGAATATGTCCCTTTTCCAAGGACTCCTTAATATAATTCCGCATAGCAGTATGCTCTGGCAGTGACAGATTAAATAAACGACCCTTAGGGAACTTACTGCCAGGAATCAATTCTATAGCACAGTCACACTCTCTATGAGGAGGGAGCGAATTGAGCTTAGGCTCCTCAAAAACATCCCTATAGTCAGACAAAAACGCAGGGATCTCAGAAGGAGTAGATGAAGCGATTGAAATCGGAGGTGCATAATCATGAACCCCCTGACATCCCCAGCTTAACACAGACATTGTTTTCCAGTCCAGGACAGGATTATGAGTTTGTAACCATGGCAGACCAAGCACTAGTACATCATGTAAATTATACAGTACAAGGAAGCGAATCACCTCCTGATGAACGGGAGTCATGCGCATGGTCACTTGTGTCCAATACTGCGGTTTATTCATAGCCAATGGTGTAGAGTCAATTCCCTTCAGAGGAATAGGAACTTCCAGAGGCTCCAGACTAAAACCGCAGCGTTTAGCAAATGACCAATCCATAAGACTCAGGGCAGCGCCCGAATCCACATAGGCATCGACGGAAATGGAAGACAGTGAAAAAATCAGAGTCACAGACAAAATGAACTTAGGCTGCAGAGTACCAATGGCAAAAGATTTATCAACCCTTTTTGTGCGTTTAGAGCATGCTGATATAACATGAGCTGAATCACCACAATAAAAACACAATCCATTTTTCCGCCTATAATTTTGCCGTTCACTTCTGGACTGAATTCTATCACATTGCATAGTCTCAGGTGCCTGTTCAGAAGACACCGCCAACTGGTGCACGGGTTTGCGCTCCCGTAAACGCCGATCAATCTGAATGGCCATAGCCATAGACTCATTCAGACCTGTAGGCGTAGGGAACCCCACCATAATATCCTTAATGGCCTCGGAAAGACCATTTCTGAAGTTTGCAGCCAGGGCGCACTCATTCCACTGAGTAAGCACCGACCATTTCCGAAATTTTTGACAATATATTTCCGCTTCATCATGCCCCTGAGAGAGGGCTAATAAAGCCTTTTCAGCCTGAATCTCTAGGTTAGGTTCCTCATAGAGCAATCCCAATGCCAGAAAAAACGCATCCACACTGAGCAATGCAGGATCCCCTGGTGCCAATGCAAATGCCCAATTCTGAGGGTCGCCCCGCAGGAAAGATATTACAATCTTGACCTGTTGAGCAGGGTCTCCAGAGGAGCGAGATTTTAAAGAAAGAAACAATTTACAATTGTTCCTGAAATTCAGGAAGGTAGATCTATCTCCAGAAAAGAACTCTGGAATAGGAATTCTAGGTTCAGACATGGGAGTGTGAACAACAAAATCCTGTATGTTTTGAACTTTTGCCGCGAGATTACTCAGGCTGGAAGCCAAACTCTGGACATCCATGTTAAACAGCTAAGATCAGAGCCATTCAAGGGTTAAGAGGAGGTAAGAAGCAGCTAGACAGCAATTAAGGGCTAGGCAGCAAAACTCTGAAGGGAAAAAAAAAAAAAAAAAATTTCCCTTAAACACTTCTTTTTCTCCTGCTTCAGCCCAAACAATTAACACTTTGTGGGCCGGCTATACTGTAATGAATCCCCAATGGCTAGGGATAGCACAGGACAAGCAAAGTACAAATAGATAACGGACGAGCTCTAGGGTGATGGAACCTGGGCTGACCGCTGCCCTACGCCTGACAAACGCAACTAGAGATAGCCAGGGAGCGTGCCTACGTTGGTTCTAGACGCCACGCACCAGCCTAAGAGCTAACTAGTACTGCAGAGAAAATAAAGACCTCACTTGCCTCCAGAGGAATGAACCCCAAAAGATATAGTTGCCCCCTCACATGTATTGACGGTGAAATGAGAGGAAGGCACACACATAGAGATGATATATATAGTTTTAGCAAATTGAGGCCCGCTGTAAACTAGAAAGCAGAACGATACAAAAGGGGACTGAGCGGTCAGCAAAAAACCCTAATCAAAAAAACCATCCTGAGATTACAAGAACCCATGTGCCAACTCATGGCACATGGGGAGAACCTCAATCCACTAGAGCTACCAGCTAGCATAGAGACATAATAAGCAAGCTGGACAAAAAAAACCAAACAACTGAAAATCAGCACTTAGCTTATCCTGAAAGATCTGGGAGCAGGTAGGCAGGAACCAAACAGAGCACATCTGAATACATTGATAGCCGGCAAGGGAATGACAGAAAGGCCAGGTAAAATAGGAAACACCCAGCCTCTGATGTACAGGTGGAAACCAAAGGCCGCAACCCAACAAAGTCACCCAGTACCAGCAGTAACCACCAGAGGGAGCCCACAAACAGAATCCACAACAGAGTTTATTGAAGCTTTTAAGTGTTCCATTTTCTAGTATATTGTCGATAGCTTGTATTCTCTTCAGCTCCCACCCTCTAAACCTCTTTAACTTGTCAAACTCCACTAAATTATGATTGTGCCATATTGGGGTAAATTTGAAGTATACAATAATTCCCAGCAATCTCTTTCCCCTATCCCACACCTTGTACATTATCGCCATAGTTGGCCACTCTCCATCCCCGCAGCTCGCACTCCCTTCCAATCTGTGAATAGGTGAAAAGTATTTTTTGTCATGTAAAACAAGTCTTCTCACTTTGCCCATACTCTCCCTCTTTTCCCAGCCGTGAACATGCTGCATTTGTGATGCTATAAAGTACATCCATGGATCTGATATCGACAGCCCACCCTCAGCTTTATTCCTCTGAAGAGATAGTAATTTAATTCTTCCATTGCGTTAGCACCAAATTAGTTCTCTAAACATTGACTGCACTTTATGGAATATAAGGGGAGGAATCCAACTTGAAGAGTTGTGCAGTACGTATAGCATTGCCATATACCATGCATTGATTTTAGACCTGAATCTTTCTAACAAGGGGTTAATGTTTAGCATTATGTAATATTTTATATGTGCATCAATCACTACTCCAAGATATTTACATTTTTCTACCGCCTGAACCTGTGTATCTGATATTAATTCTGTGGGGGCAAGAGGACCCACTGGTAAAAACCAAATTCTTTAATTTCCACCATTACTGTATGAGCCCAAAGATGTTTTTATATTCCCCACATACAACAGCATATCATCAGCATATAAACTATGTTTTCCTCTATATTATTACACCTAAAACCCACAAAGTTGCTTGCATTTCTCAATCTACATGCCAACGGCTCCATCATCACAGCAAACAGGAGGGGCGAAAGCGGGCAACCCTGGCGAGTGACCCTACTAAAGGTAAATGTGTACTTGATATATGTCCACTAACCTTCAATCTAGCTGTTGGCAATGGTACAGTAATTTGACCCAATTTATAAATTTCAAGCCAAATCCCATTTTACTCATGACTTCTCACAGATATTTCCACTCGATGCTGTTGAAAGCCTTCGCAGCGTTGAGTGACATTATTGCTCTATGCCCCGTTTCCGTACTACATAATTGCATGTTAAGATATAAACGTCTAACATTGATAGCCATGGATCTATTTGGCATAAACCCAGTTGTCACGATTCGACTGAAGAGTGACCTTGGACCAACGGGGACCTTTCCTGGCCCTAACACTAGGGGGCGCCCTAGCTCGCCCTATGTCCCGGGAAACTTCAGATGGCGAAGATTTCGGGGCCTCCGCCCTTGCCTTATCTCCTAGAACAGCCCTTCATCTGTTCCCTTCCCCCACCCAGGGAAGAGAGGCGCTACTGTGTACCACAGTACACCAACCAGACAGACAGGGTAACAAATACAAGGGTAAACTGAAAACTTCACACACAAAAATATACACTCACATATAACAGAGGTATTCACCAGTCTATGTAAGGAGGGGGAAGAAAGCAAAACAGGAAAGGATAAGGAATTTCCAAGTGTACAAACCAGTGCTCAATACACATCTAGATAAGTTCCTTAAGGGGCCTAGTTTCCAAAATGGTGTCACTTGTGGGGGGTTTCCACTGTTTAGGCACATCAGGGGCTCTTCAAATGGGACATGGCATCGGCTAATTATTCCAGCATATTATACATTCAAAAAGTCAAATGACCCTCCTTCCCTTCCAAGCCCTGCCGTGCGCCCAAACAGTTGTTTTCCTCCACATATTGGGTATCTGCGCACTCAGGAGAAATTGCACAACACATTTTATGGAGCAATTTCTGTTGTTATCCTTATGAAAGTGCTAAATTTGGAGTTAAAAAAGATTTATGTGGGAAAAATGTGATTTTTTATTTTCACGGCTTAACGTTATAAACTTCTGTGAAGCACCTGGGGGTTCAAGGTGCTCAATACACATCTAGATAAGTTCTCTAAGGGGTCTAGTTTCCAAAATGAGGTCACTTGTGGGGGGTTTCCACTGTTTAGGCACCTCAGCAACTCTTCAAATGCAACATGGCAACCGCTAATTATGCCGTGCACCAAAACAGTAGATTTCCCCCACATGTTGGGTATCTGCACACTCAGGAGAAATTGCACAACAAAATGTATGCTCTGTTTTTCACTGTAACCCTTGTGAATGTAAAAAAAATTAGGTCTGAAGGAAATTTTTTGTGAAAGAAAAATGTTTATTTTTAGCAACAAACGCCTGGGGGGGGGGGGACAGGTTCCCTTTAAGGGCACAAAAATTAAAACTTTGAAAATTGCAAAATTTTCAAAATTTTTGCCAAATTTCCGCTCTTTTTAACAAATAAACGCAAGTTATATCAAATACATTTTACCACTAATGTGAAGTACAATATGTCACAAGAAAACAATCTCAGAATCATCGGGATCCATTGAAGCGTTCCAGAGTTATGACCTCATAAAGTGACAATGGTCAGAATTGTAAAAATTGGCCTGATCATTAAGGTGAAAACGGGCTTTGAGGTGAAGGGGTTAATGAAAAAAAAAAGTCAACTTTTTTGAATTTACCAAATGGCTGCAATGAAACGAAGAGAGGAAAGTGCTAGTAGGTGATCCGCCATACTTTTTTTGGTTATTTCCCACTGCAGTCTGTTGTCATCAGACATAGTTTTTATATAAATCGCCTTCCAAACACCTTTTTATCCAGTATAATTGCCTGAATTGATATCAGAATACACTCATTTGGAGTACAGATGCTGGCAGTGAAAGGGTTATCTCAACACCTGTGCCTCACTAAGGCTGCTTTCACACATCAGTTTGTTGCCATCATCTAGTCGGATCCGTCGAAAAATCGCATCAGTTTTTCACAATTTGCAACAGATCTGTTTTTTTCAACATTCGACGGATTGTGCCTGACAGCAAAAAACCATGGGCGGACATACCGCCTGTTCAACCTGTGCAGCTGCCCAGGGGCCCGGAGGCTCCAGGGGGCCCCTGCAGGCAGGGCCAGCGTTAGGGGCAGGCAGCTGCCTAGGTCCTCGCTCTCCCAGGGGTCCCCAGCTAGCGGCACATCACGCAGCTGCTATGGGGTCCCTGTGAGGCAGGGGGCCCGCCTGCCGCCAGCGCCAACTCCCCCGCCGCATTTAACTATACCGGCGTCTGCCGGTACAGTTCAAAGCAATGATGGAGGAGAGAGCGTCAGCTGACGCTCCCTCTCCCATCATCCTCCCTTCTGCCTCTGACAGACACTGCAGCGCACTCACTGTGTGCCGGCAGGAGCAGGAACTGGAAGCAGCGCGGTCACGAGGAGAGGTGAGGAGTGTGCTGTGTTGTTGTTTTTTTTTACTCTATAACAGTGAGTACTGGACTGTGGGGCCATTCTGGGGGGGAGAGCTGCGCTGTATACTATGAGGCAGTGTGCTGTATACTGTGAGGCTGCACTGTATACCATGATGCTGTGTGCTGTATACCATGAGGCTGTGTGCTGTATACCATGAGGCTGCGCTGTATACTATGAGGCAGCGCTGTATACTATGAGGCAGTGCTGTATACCATGAGGCTGTGTGCTGTATACCATGAGGCTGCGCTGTATACTATGAGGCTGCGCTGTATACTACGAGGCTGCGCTGTATACTACGAGGCTGCGCTGTATACTATGAGGCTGCGCTGTATACTATGAGGCTGTTCTGTATACTATGAGGCTGCGCTGTATACTATGAGGCTGTTCTGTATACTATGAGGCTGCGCTGTATACTATGCGGGCAGTGCTGTATACTATGCGGGCTGTGCTGCATACTATGTGGGCTGTGTTGTATACTAAGGTGGGTACATTATACGTTATCTTCTATGGGGGAGGCTGTGTTATATACTATGGGGGGTGCATTATATTCTATGGGGAAGGCTGTGTTACATACTATGGGGGGCTGCATTATATTCTATGGGGGCTACATTATATTCTATGGGGAGGTGGACTGTATTATATTCCATGGGGGGCTACATTATATTCTATGGGGGGCTGTATTAGATTTTATGAGGGAGGATTGCATCATACTCTTTGATGGGGCTACATTATATTCTATGGGGAGGTGGGCTGTATTATATTCTATGGGGGGGTTGTATGTTTGGTATTTTTCATTACCTCTGTTCGTATTATCTTGTTAGTCTGGTTGGTATATTACGGTACACTATTAATCACCTCCTTCCTGCGTGCGGTAAGGGTGCAGACTGAGGGTGGAGCTAAGGCAAGGTATGTGGCCACAGCATCTTCATCATCAGAAGTAACCTGGGGAACAGGGCAAGCTAGGGGCCCCTAGTGTTAGGGACAGGGAATGAGCCCCTGGTCCCAGGACACCCAACAACAGAGTTGTGACAAATACACTCCTCAGTCCTCCAAATAGTATAGTACACTAATTTTAGTCCTCAATATTGTATAATGCACCCCCCATAGTCCTTCATGTAGTGCAATCCACCCCATAGTTCTTCATATAGTATAATGCATTCCCCATAGCCTTCCATACAGTATAATGCAGGTTCCATATAGTGCATATAGTATAATGCACTCCCCATAGTACGATAGAGTGTAATGCAGCCCCATAGTCATAATGGGGCACTCCCATTATGACTAAGCACTCCATAGTCATAGTCATTGATAGAGTATGATGGAGCCCCCTCAGAGTATAATGCATCCCCCCCTCAGAGTATAATGCAGCCACTACATAGAGTATAATGTAGGCACCCCATAGAGCAGTGTTCCCCAACTCTGGTCCTCAAGAGCCACCAACAGGTCATGTTTTCAGGATTTCCTTAATATTGAAGAGGTAATAATTGCATCACCTGCACAGGCAATAATTCCATCACTTGTGCAATACTAAGGAAAACCTGAAAACATGACCTGTTGGTGGCTCTTGAGGACCGGAGTTGGGGAACACTGCCATAGCGTATAATGCAGCCACCCCATAGAGTATCATGTAGCCCAACTGTCCTGTAGTATTATGGCTGCACGTACTCACTAATATATGAAAAAAAATACAATACTCACCTCTCCTCCTAGTTCCCCCGCTGCTGCAGAGCGTCTCAGCAGCTCCACTGCCCGGCATAGCATGGTGCGCGATTAATTGACGTCATCGTGTTCAAACTGCGTCAGAAATAGAGGGGAATGATGGGAGAGGGAGCTTCAGATGACGCTCTCTCCTCTATCATTGCTTTCAACTGTATCGGCATCCCCTGACCCACGGATCCCATAGTGGCCTCATGGTGTGCCGGTATTAGCGGCTGCGTGGTATGCCGCTATTAACGGTATACCACTGGCTGGGGGCCCCTGGAGGAGTGAGGGTACTAGGCAGATGCCAAGTCTGCCTACCCCTAATGCTGACCATGGATCTATGAGAGCTTTATGGCACCTCTGTAACAGTGGTAATGTGAGGGGATGTGTCATTACACCATGTACTGTTCAGGGTGTATGAAAGCTTAGTGATGTCCCCTGTAGGAGCGATAATGGCGGCCATTTTGATTGTCATCCTTTATTTCCAGATACAGATCACTAGGAAATGACACAAAAGCTGTTACTATCACATCTCTTGCTGTGGACGCCTCTCTGCAGGGGATTCTCCTTCATTAATCTTTTCTGGAGGATCTAATCAGACTGGCTGTCTATGATATGGGGGTCTGGTATAGGAAACCCATTCTTCTCTGTCCTGTTAGGAAGTTCTGAGGTAATAGAGGACGGAGCGGCTCAGTGTTCTCATTTATTAGCGGAAATGGAGAAAGGCCCCAGAGTCTCCTGCTCTGGACCTGACACTCCCAGGAATCAGAGCAATTACCTGATTTATCCCCATTAGATATAACGATATCGGGGCTCATCCAGCTTTATCTCATGTGTGACATTGATCCCCAAACTCCAGTCCTCACGGCCCCAACACATCATGGTGTCAGGATTTCCTTCATTTTGCACTGAGGATGGAATTATTATCGAGGCCTCAGAAGCTGCCGCAGGTTCTCTCTCCCGAGAAATACGCAGGAAATCCTGACACCATGATGTGTTGGGGCCGTGAGGCCTGGAGTGTGGAGGACACTGCTGTATGCGCCCACCAGACATAGGGGGCAGTATAATAATGACTACATGGCCGAGCAATGGAGTAAAGACAACACAAAGGTATAGGGGTAAAAAGAAGATTTTATTTATAGATGAGGTTATTATATATTATATATCATGTATATGTGTAAATTATTCATCTATCAGACTAAATCTATCTATGGGCCGTGTTGGTCCAGAGGAAGGCGAAAACCCCCTGTGAGGAATCGGCCAATTATCCTCATATTAGGGGGGACAATTCCTTCCTGACCCCAAATATGGCGATCAGAATGAATCCCAGGATCAAGGGCTCATAGCTAATGTGTATACGTAAGTTTAATGTAAAAAATATATATTATTTAAAATTATTATTATATTATTATTATATAAAAATATAAAAGTAATTTCTATTTTTCGGCTAATTTACGTTTAGATTTGTGTCGACTATATTATTGTAAATCCAAAATATTATATTATTATTTTACATAAATTATATATTTTTTATTATAAACATAAGAAGCTACTTATTTATTCTATTTTACTAAACCTATCTATGGGCCTTGTTGGTCCAGAGGAAGGCGAAAACCCCCTGTGAGGAATCGGCCAATTATCCTCATATCAGGGGGGAAATTCCTTCCTGACCCCAAATAAAGTATGGCGGTCAGAATAAATCCCAGGATCAAGGGCTGATAATGAACCGATGAGATTAAAGTAAAAAAATGTGTTGTATTATTTTTTTCCTACTAATCTGGTAGCATGTTTGGACTAATTTATGTCTATATTTGGTTAGGAAACATTTTTTCAACTAATAATATTTTATTTTGTATCTTTTTTATGCTCTAAAAGTGTGCACTTACTTATTAACCTATGACACTAAATGTATGTATCGGCCGTGTTGATCCAGAGGAAGGCGAAAACCCCCTGTGAGGAATCGGCCAATTATCCTCATATCAGGGGGAAAAATTCCTTCCTGACCCCAAATATGGCGATCAGAATGAATCCCAAGATCAAAGGCTGATACCTAACCTGTGTAAAGTACCTAACCTGTGTAATATACCTGTCATGTAAAGTAATATATATGTTTCTTTACTTGGACTAATTATTATTTATAGGAACTATTTTTTCTTTTAAAGTAAGAACATTTTATTTTATTATAACTTTTTTTGTGCTACTAGTGTGTGATTCTACTTATTAATCTATTATACTAAACCTATTTAAGGCCGTGTAGATCCAGAGGAAGGCGAAAACCCCCTATGAGGAATGGGCCAATTGTCCTCATATTAGGGGGGAAAATTCCTTCCTGACCCCAAATATGGCGATCAGATTAAATCTCAGGATCAGAAGCCGATCTATGTCCTACATCTATGTGCTGATATGTACTGTGTGCTATGTGTGTGCCTGTACTGATGATGTAGTGTGGGGACCTGCACTGACCATGTAGTGTGGGTGATGTGTGATGGGTGCAATACTTACCAGGCCTGTGCTAAGGTGAGTTCAGGGATAATGGCCGCTCCTTACATGCTGCTGCTCAGCGGCCCCAGGAGTGAAAGGTGCGACTATTGTTCCTGAACTCACCAGATGGAAACTTAGCACAGGCTGCTCCTGGGGTAGAAGATCTTCGGGCTGGAGGGATGTTAGATGCCAGCCCAGGAGGTCAAGGGTCTGGGGCATCAATGGCAGTGGTCCGGCATGAAGATGGTATAGAGAGAGATGATGTTGAAGGGCAGCAGAGGTGACGTACAGCAGCAGAGACGTGAGGCACGGGCAGGCGCATGAAGTTCTGGGCAGTTGGCACGGGCTCACCCTGCAAGACATAAGAGGAAGACAGGAAATCTATCTACCGGATCTTATGTTATATTAGGGGAATGGTCTTTATAATGAACCATTCTGCTATATAACATCAGATGCAATGTACTGACATAATAGGTGTCCTGTGTGTATGTAGCGCCCCCACTGCCGCAGGGCCGAGGGGTACCCGGTACCGGGCCTCTGAGTCTCTGTCCTAGGGTTGTCACGGCGGCTAGACCCGGTCCGTGACCCTGCTGAGGGGCGCCCAATGAAAGGTGTGGGTGGTGATGATGTTATGGTGCGGTGCAGGTCGCAGTCAATAACGAGGACACCAGGTTGCAGTCTCTTTACCTCTTTACTGAAGGCTTCAGGATCCTCAGTCCGGAATACGGTTAACCGGGCTGCGCAAGTCCGGCCGGTCCGATGGCACCTCCAGAGTTCCCTTTGCAGGTGGAAATCTGTGCCTACCTTCTAGCGCTTGTGTGTTGTGGTCCTCCCCTGCTGTTCTTACGGGATAGTCCCCACAACTGTTGTGTCTGTTTCTGAAGTTCCCTCACAACTCGATTATGATGTTCTTCTTCGTCCCCCAGATGATATGGCTAGGACGCACCCGTATGACGGGTAGGCTCGGAGCTCTTCCTGGACCCTAGTGTCGCCCCTCTCCTGTTGTTGTCCCCTATGTCTTCTTAGGTGATTTGGGTGAGACAGCCCGCCTATAACTGACTGCCCTGCCATAGGTTTGAAGTTAGGCCTGGAGCTCTATACTTCCTCGGCGTTCCGGCCACCGGCTGCGCGCCTCAGTAGGATGTTGCCTCGTCTTACAGCACGACTCCTACTGGTGTTTCTCCTTGTTGCGTTGATCTCGTTTCTCACTCAGCACAATAAACCTCGCTTCTTGTCCTTTCTTAGGGTACCGCCGCGATCAGGTGCAGGCGCGGTCCCGTAACGTTCTCTCTGTTCGCTAGGCCTCTGTCAGGATCCCACCCCTGACAGGGACTCCCCTGAATCTTCCCCTGCAACACCCTCTGCCATAGGATGTTGCCTGGTTCCAACCCAGTCAGCTTCTCACTAACTTCCTATCCAACCCCCAGTTTTACCAGACTGTGAGGAGTGGCCTAATACATAGCGCCCTTAGCTCCCCCTGGAGGCCAGACTGTGAAGTGTATTGGTGTCTGTGATACCTGGTCAGGTGAACTCCTTCAGTGCCATCAGACGTACCATAGCCCCCCTTAGCGGCGGAGCATCAGTACTGCAACGACCAGGACTCTGGGGCGCTGCACTCCCCCCCGGTTAAATCCAGTACTCCTGGACTGCGAAGAAAACAACAATACATGTCAGCAAAAAGACATACAATTTTGAAATGCAATAACAATAAGTAAATTTGAACAGAGCTTCCCTTTATGGGAGGTGAGGACACTTGAACGTTACAAACATGGTTAAATACTTTAAATAACATACTATAAATAACTTTTCTTACCCAACCGGGTATTCTACTAAGTGCAAAATTTTGAACAATAATTTAACGTTGCCTTTAAGGACGTACACGCTGAATCCACTAAAGACCTTCTTATAAAACACTATAAGGCTAATCAACTTTTCTTAATTTTCCATCTTTACATCTGCAGGACCGCCTGTCTATCTGCCCCAGGCCTACTGCCTCTCGTTCTGTTGCTGGACCGCCCCTTTCCGCCCGGGCCTTCTGCCTTTCTGCTACTATACACAGTATAGAACATATCATCCATCTCTCAGTTCAGGCTCACCGAGCCATCTCTGTATGGCTCCTAGGAGGACTCCAAAACCAAACCAAGACACAAGGATTCCTAAAATATAACTTTTAATATATAAAGTTAAAATGACAAAGTTCTATAATTGAGGACAACACAATGAAATAAATAACCAGCAGGGGAACTAACTAACCCCTAACAAATACCCTACTCTTGTCCACTACCTACTTGCGGGGGTAGGCACCCTAGATTTCTGCGGTTGGCGTCCCCGCTCCACGAAGACTGGCCCTATTGGCCCTACAAATACCCTATAGTCCCTAGAAGGTAGTGTCACAAATACACATCGACCCAAAAAACAAAAATAACATAAAAAATAAACAAAATAGTTTGTATAAATAATAAGAAAAAAATAGGAAAACAAACCCAGCAAAAAAACCTCAAAAAGTGATTATAGCCAAAGGCTGTAGACCCTTAATAGGGTATTCATCTACAGTATATAGTTTTTATGGAATATACAGAAAATATTATTATCCCATTCATACAGAACAATTCATATAATATATAGTATTTATGAAGTATACAAAAGGAAGATACCGTTATCCTATTTGAATAGTTCAATCAAAAAGGGCCACTCAGATCATAATAATACCATAATGAACATATTATAAAAAATTTGCAAAATAGTTTGTATAGAGATAAGAAAAAATTAGAAAAAACAAACTAAACAAAAAAACAAAAATAGTTATATAGCCAACAGACTAAGGGCCCTTAGTAAGATTTTCGTATCCAATTATATAATTTTTATAGAGTATAAAGAAGAAAAGTATTGTTCTCTCATTATCACAGAGCCGTTTGATCAAACAGAACCCCTCCAGATACAATGTATACCATACTTGCTAATTACGGTAGTCTACTAATTTTTATCCAAGAAATAACGTATTATAAAAAATTAGCAAAAAACTGTATGAAAAACATAATGAAAAAAATAAAAAAACCAAACAAAACAAAAAAACTGAAAAATAGTCCTGTAAACACAGCCTGAATACCCCTAATAGAGTGCTCAAACAGGAATATCTTCTTCTTTGGGGCAAATGGAGAGGGAAAATTAATGTCCAATTTATGCACAAAACTCAATTATGGGGAACCACTCAAATGACAATAATGTCAATATAAAAATCTCACACAATGGTGAAGTCAGCCAAAACTAGATGCAAAAAAGGTCCTCATAGATTGGCTAATTCTTATTTAGAATAGAGTCATTATATAAGGTGGAAACCCCAGAGTGTGATAAAGAAAAAAGAAAAAATTACTATCCCGAGGAGATGTATAAATAATAGTCATTTAGATTGCCTTCTCATATGTAGTTCAAGCAGTTATTCAGTCACATGAAGCGCTTATACACGGAGAGGAAAAAATGAAGACGTGGTCTATTGAATCCATAGAAGTCCTTCAATACCGCTGTGGATATCAGTCCAATAATCATTTGGATGTCCACATCCTATACAATCAGAGTAGTCATTGATTAATAGCAAACGCTGTGGATATCCATTCAATAGTGGTTTAAATAGCCATATCCCATGGCAGCCATATTTTATACAGCTACAGTAGTCATTCCGCCCTAACAGGCGCTCTTACTCATCTGATTAATCGAAATCCTTCAGCGGCATAGCAGATCAATTCAGCCTCCGACAAGCCTCTCCATAGGATAGTTATTCGGCCATATCAAGCGTCTTACTCACTGGTGCATAAGAATCCTACAACCGTACTGCAGATATCGGTCCGGCCACCGACAAACATCTCCACACAGGATAGCTTCCCTTGCAATACCCAACGCGTTTCACCGCCGTGGGAAAACCGGGGGTTCATCAGGGGGTAATGACCGTCCAAATGGTGCACAGATGATGGATGACGGATTCCATCTATATTTGTCTTTGGGTTTTTTTCTCCTAGGAGGACTCACCGACTAACCCCGTACGGGTTCACTTCCTGTCCTCATTCTCTAACACATTATTAAACATTCATTACAATTAACTAGCTAACTACATATAACTAGTGTTGAGCGATACTTTCCGATATCGGAAAGTATCGGTATCGGAAAGTATCGGCCGATACCGTCAAAATATCGGATCCAATCCGATACCGATACCCGATCCCAATGCAAGTCAATGGGACGAAAATATCGGAATTAAAATAAACCCTTTATAAACTTGTAGGTTCATTCTACATGAAGGAAAACAACTAAGAATAATGTAGGATGTATTGGGGGACGTGGCGGAGATATTAAAGGGACAGAGGTTTAGCCCAATGTAATAGAATAGCAGGATTTTTAATTTTTTTTTATGAAGTTCGGCGTTAGAAAGAATTTGACTATGTTATTTTTTTTTTTTTTTATGTCAGATATTGATGTTTCACTACTTCCACGCCCTTCACCTTCTTTTTTACTTCTCCCACGCTTTCTTCTTAATTATCCTCATCATCAGCTTCTTTGACATCAACTTCTTCACCTTATTCATCTTCTTCTTCATCTTCTACCTATTATTTTTTGGGTTACATTGTTCATATTCTTTTTATTTTACTATTATCTTCATCATATTCAACTTCTTCATCATATTCTTATTTGTGACAGGCATTCCCGTAGTTGTTATCTATAAAAGTTTGAAGATTACACCTTCCGTTCTGCCTGTCACAAACCAGTTACATTTGTCCGCGTTCAGTTTGGCCTGCAGCATCAGGCTTTATCCAGGGGCACCACGAGGAGGAACGGACTCACCCCCATACACTGCTTAGTCTTCTTCTGCTTATAATTTACATAATATTTTTTTGCTCTGATATTTTGTGTTATGCTTAATGTCCTTCTGCTCTTTGTTCTGCAGCCTCTTGTTCTTCTGCTTCTCGGTCTTCCAGGTCGTCGTCGTCTCCAGGGTCGTCGTCTCCGGGGTCGTCGTCATCGGGGTGGTCTCCGGGGTCGTCGTCATCGGGGTGGTCTTCAGGGTCATCGTCTCCAGGGTCGTCGTCATCACGGTGGTTGTCGTCTCTGGTGTCGTCGTCATCTTAGGGGTGTTCTTCCGGGTCATCGTGTTTAGTCTCTTGAACTTGGAAATGTAGCAGAAGGTACAAGAAGGCTGAGAAAATGCCGAGAACCAGCTGATGGAACTGGAACTCGGATGGCTACCCGAAGGTCCAAGAGCCAATGGAACTACCGAGGACCAGCTGACGTTACTGGAACCCGGTTACTAAGCAGGAGGTACCCGTGCCTGAAAGCACTACCAAGGACCACCTGACGTTGGTGGAACTCGGATACCCAGAGGGAGGCACCTAAGCCAAAGGCTCTGCCCGGAACCAGCTGACGGTACTGGAACCAGGATGGGGAGCAGAAGGTACAAGAGCAAAAGACACTGCCGAGAACCAGCTGACGGTGCTGGAACCCGGATGGGTAGCCGAAGGTCCAAGAGCCAATGGAACTACCGAGGACCAGCTGACGTTACTGGAACCCGGTTACTAAGCAGGAGGTACCCGTGCCTGAAAGCACTACCAAGGACCACCTGACGTTGGTGGAACTCGGATACCCAGAGGGAGGCACCTAAGCCAAAGGCTCTGCCCGGAACCAGCTGACGGTACTGGAACCAGGATGTGGAGCAGAAGGTACAAGAGCAAGTGTCTGCGTGGCTTTTGCAGGACACGTTGCCGGCTGCACAGCAGGGGAACAGCTGGCGGTGCTGGACCCCACTGACACATTGGCGAGGTGTTTGGCTCTGTGCAGCCAGCACTTCCGGACAGCAACGAGCGGTGTTGTAGCCCGGGCTCTGCAGGGGGAGCAGAGTGTAGGCCGAAGCCTACTTGAACCAATTTCAAAGGTAACCTTTAACCCCCCCTCAGGGGTTAGAAAGTAGAAGAGCCACAGCTTATGCAGCAGTAGTGCTGCACAAGTCAAAGGTTGCTCTTTTAATTTCGCTCCTTGCACACGCTGAATGAAACACGTATAACATTTAGCCCTTTATACAGTCAAACTGTGTTGGAGGCGCGAGTTCCCTTTGTAATGAGACGCAGCACAGGTGTCAAGAATCCCACCTTGGTGCTGGGTGCAGCCTCCCGAGCGTTGTTATTTGCTGTACAGGAGTCTGCGCTGTCGTGTTATCCCCTGGCCTAGCGCCGTTAGCGCTGCCCATCTTCTGGCATCATGTAATGTCGGCCGGTGCGGTTCGCGATGCCCATGAATCCCAGCCCCGCAGTGTCTTAACATTGTTAAAACACTGCGGGGCTGGGATTCAGGGCCTGGCGCAGCACATATGTTCGCCTCTCACACTCGGGTCCTTACACCCGCTTCAGACTGTGCGGCGTCATCTGATCCCTTATCGCATGCCACGGCCATGAAGCCGCACAGTCCGAAGAAGGCGGAAGGAGAGGAGGGACAGGCGAACTGATGCACTGATCCTGCCCATCAATCACACCCTCGCAGTCCCAATAAATAAGACACCGAGGGGCGTTGTGTGGGTCAGGGCGGCCGCAGAGGCGCAGGCAGCCAAACAATGATGCCAGAAGACGGGCAGCGCTACCAAGGGGGTTGCAGCGTGTCATTACAAAGGAAAGTCACACCACCGGGACGGTTAAATGGTCACACAGAGGACACATTGCAGACGTGTTTTCAGTTCCACATGTGCGAGGAGAATACGTTTCTGAGCCACCTTGCACACATGCAGCATTACCGCTGTACAAGGTGGCTGGATAACGTAAAAACGCCTGGGGGAGGGGGGACAGGTTCCCTTCAATTTCAGTTCTTGTGTCTGCGTGGCTTTTGCAGGACACGTTGCCGGCTGCACAGCAGGGGAACAGCTGGCGGTGCTGGACCCCACTGACACATTGGCTGGTGTTTTTCTCTGTGCAGCTAGCACATCTGGGCAAAAACTGGCGGTGTGTTAGAGCCCAGGGACAGCAGGAGGAGGAGCAGGAGGAGGAGGAGCAGGGGGAGGGGAGTGTAGGCCGAAGCCTGCACAGGCGGCAGCTTTGGGTGTGTTGTGTCTGCGTGGCTTTTGCAGGACACGTTGCCGGCTACACAGCAGGGGAACAGCTGGCGGTGCTGGACCCCACTGACACATTGGCGAGGTGTTTGGCTCTGTGCAGCCAGCACTTCCGGACAGCAACTAGCGTTGTTGGAGCCCGGGCTCTGCAGGTGGAGCAGAGTGTAGGCCGAAGCCTAATTGAACCGATTTCAAAAGTCACCTTTAACCCCCCCTCAGGGGTTACAAAGTAGAAGAGCCACAGCTTATGCAGCAGCAGTGCTGCGCAAGTCAAAGGTTGCTCTTGTAATTTTTCTCCTTGCACACGCTGAATGGAACACGTATAACATTTAGCCCTTTAGACAGTCAAACTGTGTAATGGAGGCGAGAGTTCCCTTTGTAATGAGACGCAGCACAGGTGTCAAGAATCCCACCTTGGTGCTGGGTGCAGCCTCCCGAGCGTTGTTATTTGCTGTACAGGAGTCTGCGCTGTCGTGTTATCCCCTGGCCTAGCGCCGTTAGCGCTGCCCATCTTCTGGCATCATGTAATGTCGGCCGGTGCGGTTCGCGATGCCCATGAATCCCAGCCCCGCAGTGTCTTAACATTGTTAAAACACTGCGGGGCTGGGATTCAGGGCCTGGCGCAGCACATATGTTCGCCTCTCACACTCGGGTCCTTACACCCGCTTCAGACTGTGCGGCGTCATCTGATCCCTTATCGCATGCCACGGCCATGAAGCCGCACAGTCCGAAGAAGGCGGAAGGAGAGGAGGGACAGGCGAACTGATGCACTGATCCTGCCCATCAATCACACCCTCGCAGTCCCAATAAATAAGACACCGAGGGGCGTTGTGTGGGTCAGGGCGGCCGCAGAGGCGCAGGCAGCCAAACAATGATGCCAGAAGACGGGCAGCGCTACCAAGGGGGTTGCAGCGTGTCATTACAAAGGAAAGTCACACCACCGGGACGGTTAAATGGTCACACAGAGGACACATTGCAGACGTGTTTTCAGTTCCACATGTGCGAGGAGAATACGTTTCTGAGCCACCTTGCACACATGCAGCATTACCGCTGTACAAGGTGGCTGGATAACGTAAAAACGCCTGGGGGAGGGGGGACAGGTTCCCTTCAATTTCAGTTCTTGTGTCTGCGTGGCTTTTGCAGGACACGTTGCCGGCTGCACAGCAGGGGAACAGCTGGCGGTGCTGGACCCCACTGACACATTGGCTGGTGTTTTTCTCTGTGCAGCTAGCACATCTGGGCAAAAACTGGCGGTGTGTTAGAGCCCAGGGACAGCAGGAGGAGGAGCAGGAGGAGGAGGAGCAGGGGGAGGGGAGTGTAGGCCGAAGCCTGCACAGGCGGCAGCTTTGGGTGTGTTGTGTCTGCGTGGCTTTTGCAGGACACGTTGCCGGCTACACAGCAGGGGAACAGCTGGCGGTGCTGGACCCCACTGACACATTGGCGAGGTGTTTGGCTCTGTGCAGCCAGCACTTCCGGACAGCAACTAGCGTTGTTGGAGCCCGGGCTCTGCAGGTGGAGCAGAGTGTAGGCCGAAGCCTAATTGAACCGATTTCAAAAGTCACCTTTAACCCCCCCTCAGGGGTTACAAAGTAGAAGAGCCACAGCTTATGCAGCAGCAGTGCTGCGCAAGTCAAAGGTTGCTCTTGTAATTTTTCTCCTTGCACACGCTGAATGGAACACGTATAACATTTAGCCCTTTAGACAGTCAAACTGTGTAATGGAGGCGAGAGTTCCCTTTGTAATGAGACGCAGCACAGGTGTCAAGAATCCCACCTTGGTGCTGGGTGCAGCCTCCCGAGCGTTGTTATTTGCTGTACAGGAGTCTGCGCTGTCGTGTTATCCCCTGGCCTAGCGCCGTTAGCGCTGCCCATCTTCTGGCATCATGTAATGTCGGCCGGTGCGGTTCGCGATGCCCATGAATCCCAGCCCCGCAGTGTCTTAACATTGTTAAAACACTGCGGGGCTGGGATTCAGGGCCTGGCGCAGCACATATGTTCGCCTCTCACACTCGGGTCCTTACACCCGCTTCAGACTGTGCGGCGTCATCTGATCCCTTATCGCATGCCACGGCCATGAAGCCGCACAGTCCGAAGAAGGCGGAAGGAGAGGAGGGACAGGCGAACTGATGCACTGATCCTGCCCATCAATCACACCCTCGCAGTCCCAATAAATAAGACACCGAGGGGCGTTGTGTGGGTCAGGGCGGCCGCAGAGGCGCAGGCAGCCAAACAATGATGCCAGAAGACGGGCAGCGCTACCAAGGGGGTTGCAGCGTGTCATTACAAAGGAAAGTCACACCACCGGGACGGTTAAATGGTCACACAGAGGACACATTGCAGACGTGTTTTCAGTTCCACATGTGCGAGGAGAATACGTTTCTGAGCCACCTTGCACACATGCAGCATTACCGCTGTACAAGGTGGCTGGATAACGTAAAAACGCCTGGGGGAGGGGGGACAGGTTCCCTTCAATTTCAGTTCTTGTGTCTGCGTGGCTTTTGCAGGACACGTTGCCGGCTGCACAGCAGGGGAACAGCTGGCGGTGCTGGACCCCACTGACACATTGGCTGGTGTTTTTCTCTGTGCAGCTAGCACATCTGGGCAAAAACTGGCGGTGTGTTAGAGCCCAGGGACAGCAGGAGGAGGAGCAGGAGGAGGAGGAGCAGGGGGAGGGGAGTGTAGGCCGAAGCCTGCACAGGCGGCAGCTTTGGGTGTGTTGTGTCTGCGTGGCTTTTGCAGGACACGTTGCCGGCTACACAGCAGGGGAACAGCTGGCGGTGCTGGACCCCACTGACACATTGGCGAGGTGTTTGGCTCTGTGCAGCCAGCACTTCCGGACAGCAACTAGCGTTGTTGGAGCCCGGGCTCTGCAGGTGGAGCAGAGTGTAGGCCGAAGCCTAATTGAACCGATTTCAAAAGTCACCTTTAACCCCCCCTCAGGGGTTACAAAGTAGAAGAGCCACAGCTTATGCAGCAGCAGTGCTGCGCAAGTCAAAGGTTGCTCTTGTAATTTTTCTCCTTGCACACGCTGAATGGAACACGTATAACATTTAGCCCTTTAGACAGTCAAACTGTGTAATGGAGGCGAGAGTTCCCTTTGTAATGAGACGCAGCACAGGTGTCAAGAATCCCACCTTGGTGCTGGGTGCAGCCTCCCGAGCGTTGTTATTTGCTGTACAGGAGTCTGCGCTGTCGTGTTATCCCCTGGCCTAGCGCCGTTAGCGCTGCCCATCTTCTGGCATCATGTAATGTCGGCCGGTGCGGTTCGCGATGCCCATGAATCCCAGCCCCGCAGTGTCTTAACATTGTTAAAACACTGCGGGGCTGGGATTCAGGGCCTGGCGCAGCACATATGTTCGCCTCTCACACTCGGGTCCTTACACCCGCTTCAGACTGTGCGGCGTCATCTGATCCCTTATCGCATGCCACGGCCATGAAGCCGCACAGTCCGAAGAAGGCGGAAGGAGAGGAGGGACAGGCGAACTGATGCACTGATCCTGCCCATCAATCACACCCTCGCAGTCCCAATAAATAAGACACCGAGGGGCGTTGTGTGGGTCAGGGCGGCCGCAGAGGCGCAGGCAGCCAAACAATGATGCCAGAAGACGGGCAGCGCTACCAAGGGGGTTGCAGCGTGTCATTACAAAGGAAAGTCACACCACCGGGACGGTTAAATGGTCACACAGAGGACACATTGCAGACGTGTTTTCAGTTCCACATGTGCGAGGAGAATACGTTTCTGAGCCACCTTGCACACATGCAGCATTACCGCTGTACAAGGTGGCTGGATAACGTAAAAACGCCTGGGGGAGGGGGGACAGGTTCCCTTCAATTTCAGTTCTTGTGTCTGCGTGGCTTTTGCAGGACACGTTGCCGGCTGCACAGCAGGGGAACAGCTGGCGGTGCTGGACCCCACTGACACATTGGCTGGTGTTTTTCTCTGTGCAGCTAGCACATCTGGGCAAAAACTGGCGGTGTGTTAGAGCCCAGGGACAGCAGGAGGAGGAGCAGGAGGAGGAGGAGCAGGGGGAGGGGAGTGTAGGCCGAAGCCTGCACAGGCGGCAGCTTTGGGTGTGTTGTGTCTGCGTGGCTTTTGCAGGACACGTTGCCGGCTACACAGCAGGGGAACAGCTGGCGGTGCTGGACCCCACTGACACATTGGCGAGGTGTTTGGCTCTGTGCAGCCAGCACTTCCGGACAGCAACTAGCGTTGTTGGAGCCCGGGCTCTGCAGGTGGAGCAGAGTGTAGGCCGAAGCCTAATTGAACCGATTTCAAAAGTCACCTTTAACCCCCCCTCAGGGGTTACAAAGTAGAAGAGCCACAGCTTATGCAGCAGCAGTGCTGCGCAAGTCAAAGGTTGCTCTTGTAATTTTTCTCCTTGCACACGCTGAATGGAACACGTATAACATTTAGCCCTTTAGACAGTCAAACTGTGTAATGGAGGCGAGAGTTCCCTTTGTAATGAGACGCAGCACAGGTGTCAAGAATCCCACCTTGGTGCTGGGTGCAGCCTCCCGAGCGTTGTTATTTGCTGTACAGGAGTCTGCGCTGTCGTGTTATCCCCTGGCCTAGCGCCGTTAGCGCTGCCCATCTTCTGGCATCATGTAATGTCGGCCGGTGCGGTTCGCGATGCCCATGAATCCCAGCCCCGCAGTGTCTTAACATTGTTAAAACACTGCGGGGCTGGGATTCAGGGCCTGGCGCAGCACATATGTTCGCCTCTCACACTCGGGTCCTTACACCCGCTTCAGACTGTGCGGCGTCATCTGATCCCTTATCGCATGCCACGGCCATGAAGCCGCACAGTCCGAAGAAGGCGGAAGGAGAGGAGGGACAGGCGAACTGATGCACTGATCCTGCCCATCAATCACACCCTCGCAGTCCCAATAAATAAGACACCGAGGGGCGTTGTGTGGGTCAGGGCGGCCGCAGAGGCGCAGGCAGCCAAACAATGATGCCAGAAGACGGGCAGCGCTACCAAGGGGGTTGCAGCGTGTCATTACAAAGGAAAGTCACACCACCGGGACGGTTAAATGGTCACACAGAGGACACATTGCAGACGTGTTTTCAGTTCCACATGTGCGAGGAGAATACGTTTCTGAGCCACCTTGCACACATGCAGCATTACCGCTGTACAAGGTGGCTGGATAACGTAAAAACGCCTGGGGGAGGGGGGACAGGTTCCCTTCAATTTCAGTTCTTGTGTCTGCGTGGCTTTTGCAGGACACGTTGCCGGCTGCACAGCAGGGGAACAGCTGGCGGTGCTGGACCCCACTGACACATTGGCTGGTGTTTTTCTCTGTGCAGCTAGCACATCTGGGCAAAAACTGGCGGTGTGTTAGAGCCCAGGGACAGCAGGAGGAGGAGCAGGAGGAGGAGGAGCAGGGGGAGGGGAGTGTAGGCCGAAGCCTGCACAGGCGGCAGCTTTGGGTGTGTTGTGTCTGCGTGGCTTTTGCAGGACACGTTGCCGGCTACACAGCAGGGGAACAGCTGGCGGTGCTGGACCCCACTGACACATTGGCGAGGTGTTTGGCTCTGTGCAGCCAGCACTTCCGGACAGCAACTAGCGTTGTTGGAGCCCGGGCTCTGCAGGTGGAGCAGAGTGTAGGCCGAAGCCTAATTGAACCGATTTCAAAAGTCACCTTTAACCCCCCCTCAGGGGTTACAAAGTAGAAGAGCCACAGCTTATGCAGCAGCAGTGCTGCGCAAGTCAAAGGTTGCTCTTGTAATTTTTCTCCTTGCACACGCTGAATGGAACACGTATAACATTTAGCCCTTTAGACAGTCAAACTGTGTAATGGAGGCGAGAGTTCCCTTTGTAATGAGACGCAGCACAGGTGTCAAGAATCCCACCTTGGTGCTGGGTGCAGCCTCCCGAGCGTTGTTATTTGCTGTACAGGAGTCTGCGCTGTCGTGTTATCCCCTGGCCTAGCGCCGTTAGCGCTGCCCATCTTCTGGCATCATGTAATGTCGGCCGGTGCGGTTCGCGATGCCCATGAATCCCAGCCCCGCAGTGTCTTAACATTGTTAAAACACTGCGGGGCTGGGATTCAGGGCCTGGCGCAGCACATATGTTCGCCTCTCACACTCGGGTCCTTACACCCGCTTCAGACTGTGCGGCGTCATCTGATCCCTTATCGCATGCCACGGCCATGAAGCCGCACAGTCCGAAGAAGGCGGAAGGAGAGGAGGGACAGGCGAACTGATGCACTGATCCTGCCCATCAATCACACCCTCGCAGTCCCAATAAATAAGACACCGAGGGGCGTTGTGTGGGTCAGGGCGGCCGCAGAGGCGCAGGCAGCCAAACAATGATGCCAGAAGACGGGCAGCGCTACCAAGGGGGTTGCAGCGTGTCATTACAAAGGAAAGTCACACCACCGGGACGGTTAAATGGTCACACAGAGGACACATTGCAGACGTGTTTTCAGTTCCACATGTGCGAGGAGAATACGTTTCTGAGCCACCTTGCACACATGCAGCATTACCGCTGTACAAGGTGGCTGGATAACGTAAAAACGCCTGGGGGAGGGGGGACAGGTTCCCTTCAATTTCAGTTCTTGTGTCTGCGTGGCTTTTGCAGGACACGTTGCCGGCTGCACAGCAGGGGAACAGCTGGCGGTGCTGGACCCCACTGACACATTGGCTGGTGTTTTTCTCTGTGCAGCTAGCACATCTGGGCAAAAACTGGCGGTGTGTTAGAGCCCAGGGACAGCAGGAGGAGGAGCAGGAGGAGGAGGAGCAGGGGGAGGGGAGTGTAGGCCGAAGCCTGCACAGGCGGCAGCTTTGGGTGTGTTGTGTCTGCGTGGCTTTTGCAGGACACGTTGCCGGCTACACAGCAGGGGAACAGCTGGCGGTGCTGGACCCCACTGACACATTGGCGAGGTGTTTGGCTCTGTGCAGCCAGCACTTCCGGACAGCAACTAGCGTTGTTGGAGCCCGGGCTCTGCAGGTGGAGCAGAGTGTAGGCCGAAGCCTAATTGAACCGATTTCAAAAGTCACCTTTAACCCCCCCTCAGGGGTTACAAAGTAGAAGAGCCACAGCTTATGCAGCAGCAGTGCTGCGCAAGTCAAAGGTTGCTCTTGTAATTTTTCTCCTTGCACACGCTGAATGGAACACGTATAACATTTAGCCCTTTAGACAGTCAAACTGTGTAATGGAGGCGAGAGTTCCCTTTGTAATGAGACGCAGCACAGGTGTCAAGAATCCCACCTTGGTGCTGGGTGCAGCCTCCCGAGCGTTGTTATTTGCTGTACAGGAGTCTGCGCTGTCGTGTTATCCCCTGGCCTAGCGCCGTTAGCGCTGCCCATCTTCTGGCATCATGTAATGTCGGCCGGTGCGGTTCGCGATGCCCATGAATCCCAGCCCCGCAGTGTCTTAACATTGTTAAAACACTGCGGGGCTGGGATTCAGGGCCTGGCGCAGCACATATGTTCGCCTCTCACACTCGGGTCCTTACACCCGCTTCAGACTGTGCGGCGTCATCTGATCCCTTATCGCATGCCACGGCCATGAAGCCGCACAGTCCGAAGAAGGCGGAAGGAGAGGAGGGACAGGCGAACTGATGCACTGATCCTGCCCATCAATCACACCCTCGCAGTCCCAATAAATAAGACACCGAGGGGCGTTGTGTGGGTCAGGGCGGCCGCAGAGGCGCAGGCAGCCAAACAATGATGCCAGAAGACGGGCAGCGCTACCAAGGGGGTTGCAGCGTGTCATTACAAAGGAAAGTCACACCACCGGGACGGTTAAATGGTCACACAGAGGACACATTGCAGACGTGTTTTCAGTTCCACATGTGCGAGGAGAATACGTTTCTGAGCCACCTTGCACACATGCAGCATTACCGCTGTACAAGGTGGCTGGATAACGTAAAAACGCCTGGGGGAGGGGGGACAGGTTCCCTTCAATTTCAGTTCTTGTGTCTGCGTGGCTTTTGCAGGACACGTTGCCGGCTGCACAGCAGGGGAACAGCTGGCGGTGCTGGACCCCACTGACACATTGGCTGGTGTTTTTCTCTGTGCAGCTAGCACATCTGGGCAAAAACTGGCGGTGTGTTAGAGCCCAGGGACAGCAGGAGGAGGAGCAGGAGGAGGAGGAGCAGGGGGAGGGGAGTGTAGGCCGAAGCCTGCACAGGCGGCAGCTTTGGGTGTGTTGTGTCTGCGTGGCTTTTGCAGGACACGTTGCCGGCTACACAGCAGGGGAACAGCTGGCGGTGCTGGACCCCACTGACACATTGGCGAGGTGTTTGGCTCTGTGCAGCCAGCACTTCCGGACAGCAACTAGCGTTGTTGGAGCCCGGGCTCTGCAGGTGGAGCAGAGTGTAGGCCGAAGCCTAATTGAACCGATTTCAAAAGTCACCTTTAACCCCCCCTCAGGGGTTACAAAGTAGAAGAGCCACAGCTTATGCAGCAGCAGTGCTGCGCAAGTCAAAGGTTGCTCTTGTAATTTTTCTCCTTGCACACGCTGAATGGAACACGTATAACATTTAGCCCTTTAGACAGTCAAACTGTGTAATGGAGGCGAGAGTTCCCTTTGTAATGAGACGCAGCACAGGTGTCAAGAATCCCACCTTGGTGCTGGGTGCAGCCTCCCGAGCGTTGTTATTTGCTGTACAGGAGTCTGCGCTGTCGTGTTATCCCCTGGCCTAGCGCCGTTAGCGCTGCCCATCTTCTGGCATCATGTAATGTCGGCCGGTGCGGTTCGCGATGCCCATGAATCCCAGCCCCGCAGTGTCTTAACATTGTTAAAACACTGCGGGGCTGGGATTCAGGGCCTGGCGCAGCACATATGTTCGCCTCTCACACTCGGGTCCTTACACCCGCTTCAGACTGTGCGGCGTCATCTGATCCCTTATCGCATGCCACGGCCATGAAGCCGCACAGTCCGAAGAAGGCGGAAGGAGAGGAGGGACAGGCGAACTGATGCACTGATCCTGCCCATCAATCACACCCTCGCAGTCCCAATAAATAAGACACCGAGGGGCGTTGTGTGGGTCAGGGCGGCCGCAGAGGCGCAGGCAGCCAAACAATGATGCCAGAAGACGGGCAGCGCTACCAAGGGGGTTGCAGCGTGTCATTACAAAGGAAAGTCACACCACCGGGACGGTTAAATGGTCACACAGAGGACACATTGCAGACGTGTTTTCAGTTCCACATGTGCGAGGAGAATACGTTTCTGAGCCACCTTGCACACATGCAGCATTACCGCTGTACAAGGTGGCTGGATAACGTAAAAACGCCTGGGGGAGGGGGGACAGGTTCCCTTCAATTTCAGTTCTTGTGTCTGCGTGGCTTTTGCAGGACACGTTGCCGGCTGCACAGCAGGGGAACAGCTGGCGGTGCTGGACCCCACTGACACATTGGCTGGTGTTTTTCTCTGTGCAGCTAGCACATCTGGGCAAAAACTGGCGGTGTGTTAGAGCCCAGGGACAGCAGGAGGAGGAGCAGGAGGAGGAGGAGCAGGGGGAGGGGAGTGTAGGCCGAAGCCTGCACAGGCGGCAGCTTTGGGTGTGTTGTGTCTGCGTGGCTTTTGCAGGACACGTTGCCGGCTACACAGCAGGGGAACAGCTGGCGGTGCTGGACCCCACTGACACATTGGCGAGGTGTTTGGCTCTGTGCAGCCAGCACTTCCGGACAGCAACTAGCGTTGTTGGAGCCCGGGCTCTGCAGGTGGAGCAGAGTGTAGGCCGAAGCCTAATTGAACCGATTTCAAAAGTCACCTTTAACCCCCCCTCAGGGGTTACAAAGTAGAAGAGCCACAGCTTATGCAGCAGCAGTGCTGCGCAAGTCAAAGGTTGCTCTTGTAATTTTTCTCCTTGCACACGCTGAATGGAACACGTATAACATTTAGCCCTTTAGACAGTCAAACTGTGTAATGGAGGCGAGAGTTCCCTTTGTAATGAGACGCAGCACAGGTGTCAAGAATCCCACCTTGGTGCTGGGTGCAGCCTCCCGAGCGTTGTTATTTGCTGTACAGGAGTCTGCGCTGTCGTGTTATCCCCTGGCCTAGCGCCGTTAGCGCTGCCCATCTTCTGGCATCATGTAATGTCGGCCGGTGCGGTTCGCGATGCCCATGAATCCCAGCCCCGCAGTGTCTTAACATTGTTAAAACACTGCGGGGCTGGGATTCAGGGCCTGGCGCAGCACATATGTTCGCCTCTCACACTCGGGTCCTTACACCCGCTTCAGACTGTGCGGCGTCATCTGATCCCTTATCGCATGCCACGGCCATGAAGCCGCACAGTCCGAAGAAGGCGGAAGGAGAGGAGGGACAGGCGAACTGATGCACTGATCCTGCCCATCAATCACACCCTCGCAGTCCCAATAAATAAGACACCGAGGGGCGTTGTGTGGGTCAGGGCGGCCGCAGAGGCGCAGGCAGCCAAACAATGATGCCAGAAGACGGGCAGCGCTACCAAGGGGGTTGCAGCGTGTCATTACAAAGGAAAGTCACACCACCGGGACGGTTAAATGGTCACACAGAGGACACATTGCAGACGTGTTTTCAGTTCCACATGTGCGAGGAGAATACGTTTCTGAGCCACCTTGCACACATGCAGCATTACCGCTGTACAAGGTGGCTGGATAACGTAAAAACGCCTGGGGGAGGGGGGACAGGTTCCCTTCAATTTCAGTTCTTGTGTCTGCGTGGCTTTTGCAGGACACGTTGCCGGCTGCACAGCAGGGGAACAGCTGGCGGTGCTGGACCCCACTGACACATTGGCTGGTGTTTTTCTCTGTGCAGCTAGCACATCTGGGCAAAAACTGGCGGTGTGTTAGAGCCCAGGGACAGCAGGAGGAGGAGCAGGAGGAGGAGGAGCAGGGGGAGGGGAGTGTAGGCCGAAGCCTGCACAGGCGGCAGCTTTGGGTGTGTTGTGTCTGCGTGGCTTTTGCAGGACACGTTGCCGGCTACACAGCAGGGGAACAGCTGGCGGTGCTGGACCCCACTGACACATTGGCGAGGTGTTTGGCTCTGTGCAGCCAGCACTTCCGGACAGCAACTAGCGTTGTTGGAGCCCGGGCTCTGCAGGTGGAGCAGAGTGTAGGCCGAAGCCTAATTGAACCGATTTCAAAAGTCACCTTTAACCCCCCCTCAGGGGTTACAAAGTAGAAGAGCCACAGCTTATGCAGCAGCAGTGCTGCGCAAGTCAAAGGTTGCTCTTGTAATTTTTCTCCTTGCACACGCTGAATGGAACACGTATAACATTTAGCCCTTTAGACAGTCAAACTGTGTAATGGAGGCGAGAGTTCCCTTTGTAATGAGACGCAGCACAGGTGTCAAGAATCCCACCTTGGTGCTGGGTGCAGCCTCCCGAGCGTTGTTATTTGCTGTACAGGAGTCTGCGCTGTCGTGTTATCCCCTGGCCTAGCGCCGTTAGCGCTGCCCATCTTCTGGCATCATGTAATGTCGGCCGGTGCGGTTCGCGATGCCCATGAATCCCAGCCCCGCAGTGTCTTAACATTGTTAAAACACTGCGGGGCTGGGATTCAGGGCCTGGCGCAGCACATATGTTCGCCTCTCACACTCGGGTCCTTACACCCGCTTCAGACTGTGCGGCGTCATCTGATCCCTTATCGCATGCCACGGCCATGAAGCCGCACAGTCCGAAGAAGGCGGAAGGAGAGGAGGGACAGGCGAACTGATGCACTGATCCTGCCCATCAATCACACCCTCGCAGTCCCAATAAATAAGACACCGAGGGGCGTTGTGTGGGTCAGGGCGGCCGCAGAGGCGCAGGCAGCCAAACAATGATGCCAGAAGACGGGCAGCGCTACCAAGGGGGTTGCAGCGTGTCATTACAAAGGAAAGTCACACCACCGGGACGGTTAAATGGTCACACAGAGGACACATTGCAGACGTGTTTTCAGTTCCACATGTGCGAGGAGAATACGTTTCTGAGCCACCTTGCACACATGCAGCATTACCGCTGTACAAGGTGGCTGGATAACGTAAAAACGCCTGGGGGAGGGGGGACAGGTTCCCTTCAATTTCAGTTCTTGTGTCTGCGTGGCTTTTGCAGGACACGTTGCCGGCTGCACAGCAGGGGAACAGCTGGCGGTGCTGGACCCCACTGACACATTGGCTGGTGTTTTTCTCTGTGCAGCTAGCACATCTGGGCAAAAACTGGCGGTGTGTTAGAGCCCAGGGACAGCAGGAGGAGGAGCAGGAGGAGGAGGAGCAGGGGGAGGGGAGTGTAGGCCGAAGCCTGCACAGGCGGCAGCTTTGGGTGTGTTGTGTCTGCGTGGCTTTTGCAGGACACGTTGCCGGCTACACAGCAGGGGAACAGCTGGCGGTGCTGGACCCCACTGACACATTGGCGAGGTGTTTGGCTCTGTGCAGCCAGCACTTCCGGACAGCAACTAGCGTTGTTGGAGCCCGGGCTCTGCAGGTGGAGCAGAGTGTAGGCCGAAGCCTAATTGAACCGATTTCAAAAGTCACCTTTAACCCCCCCTCAGGGGTTACAAAGTAGAAGAGCCACAGCTTATGCAGCAGCAGTGCTGCGCAAGTCAAAGGTTGCTCTTGTAATTTTTCTCCTTGCACACGCTGAATGGAACACGTATAACATTTAGCCCTTTAGACAGTCAAACTGTGTAATGGAGGCGAGAGTTCCCTTTGTAATGAGACGCAGCACAGGTGTCAAGAATCCCACCTTGGTGCTGGGTGCAGCCTCCCGAGCGTTGTTATTTGCTGTACAGGAGTCTGCGCTGTCGTGTTATCCCCTGGCCTAGCGCCGTTAGCGCTGCCCATCTTCTGGCATCATGTAATGTCGGCCGGTGCGGTTCGCGATGCCCATGAATCCCAGCCCCGCAGTGTCTTAACATTGTTAAAACACTGCGGGGCTGGGATTCAGGGCCTGGCGCAGCACATATGTTCGCCTCTCACACTCGGGTCCTTACACCCGCTTCAGACTGTGCGGCGTCATCTGATCCCTTATCGCATGCCACGGCCATGAAGCCGCACAGTCCGAAGAAGGCGGAAGGAGAGGAGGGACAGGCGAACTGATGCACTGATCCTGCCCATCAATCACACCCTCGCAGTCCCAATAAATAAGACACCGAGGGGCGTTGTGTGGGTCAGGGCGGCCGCAGAGGCGCAGGCAGCCAAACAATGATGCCAGAAGACGGGCAGCGCTACCAAGGGGGTTGCAGCGTGTCATTACAAAGGAAAGTCACACCACCGGGACGGTTAAATGGTCACACAGAGGACACATTGCAGACGTGTTTTCAGTTCCACATGTGCGAGGAGAATACGTTTCTGAGCCACCTTGCACACATGCAGCATTACCGCTGTACAAGGTGGCTGGATAACGTAAAAACGCCTGGGGGAGGGGGGACAGGTTCCCTTCAATTTCAGTTCTTGTGTCTGCGTGGCTTTTGCAGGACACGTTGCCGGCTGCACAGCAGGGGAACAGCTGGCGGTGCTGGACCCCACTGACACATTGGCTGGTGTTTTTCTCTGTGCAGCTAGCACATCTGGGCAAAAACTGGCGGTGTGTTAGAGCCCAGGGACAGCAGGAGGAGGAGCAGGAGGAGGAGGAGCAGGGGGAGGGGAGTGTAGGCCGAAGCCTGCACAGGCGGCAGCTTTGGGTGTGTTGTGTCTGCGTGGCTTTTGCAGGACACGTTGCCGGCTACACAGCAGGGGAACAGCTGGCGGTGCTGGACCCCACTGACACATTGGCGAGGTGTTTGGCTCTGTGCAGCCAGCACTTCCGGACAGCAACTAGCGTTGTTGGAGCCCGGGCTCTGCAGGTGGAGCAGAGTGTAGGCCGAAGCCTAATTGAACCGATTTCAAAAGTCACCTTTAACCCCCCCTCAGGGGTTACAAAGTAGAAGAGCCACAGCTTATGCAGCAGCAGTGCTGCGCAAGTCAAAGGTTGCTCTTGTAATTTTTCTCCTTGCACACGCTGAATGGAACACGTATAACATTTAGCCCTTTAGACAGTCAAACTGTGTAATGGAGGCGAGAGTTCCCTTTGTAATGAGACGCAGCACAGGTGTCAAGAATCCCACCTTGGTGCTGGGTGCAGCCTCCCGAGCGTTGTTATTTGCTGTACAGGAGTCTGCGCTGTCGTGTTATCCCCTGGCCTAGCGCCGTTAGCGCTGCCCATCTTCTGGCATCATGTAATGTCGGCCGGTGCGGTTCGCGATGCCCATGAATCCCAGCCCCGCAGTGTCTTAACATTGTTAAAACACTGCGGGGCTGGGATTCAGGGCCTGGCGCAGCACATATGTTCGCCTCTCACACTCGGGTCCTTACACCCGCTTCAGACTGTGCGGCGTCATCTGATCCCTTATCGCATGCCACGGCCATGAAGCCGCACAGTCCGAAGAAGGCGGAAGGAGAGGAGGGACAGGCGAACTGATGCACTGATCCTGCCCATCAATCACACCCTCGCAGTCCCAATAAATAAGACACCGAGGGGCGTTTGTGTGGGTCAGGGCGGCCGCAGAGGCGCAGGCAGCCAAACAATGATGCCAGAAGACGGGCAGCGCTACCAAGGGGGTTGCAGCGTGTCATTACAAAGGAAAGTCACACCACCGGGACGGTTAAATGGTCACACAGAGGACACATTGCAGACGTGTTTTCAGTTCCACATGTGCGAGGAGAATACGTTTCTGAGCCACCTTGCACACATGCAGCATTACCGCTGTACAAGGTGGCTGGATAACGTAAAAACGCCTGGGGGAGGGGGACAGGTTCCCTTCAATTTCAGTTCTT